>NC_134883.1:44064173-44074173 GCF_041734735.1 Babylonia areolata
CTGAGTGTGGTGTGGTGTTGGTGTGGGTGTGGTGTGGTGTGGTGTGGTGTGGTGTGGTGTTGTGCAGACCCTACAGGAAGCACAGCGAAAAATACAGGCCTCCACAAGGTGAGGGAGTCACTCTGAGTGTGGTGGGGTGGGGTGGGGTGGGGTGGGGTGGGGTGTTGGTGTGGGTGTTGGTGTGGGTGTGGTGTGGTGTGGTGTGGTGTTGTGCAGACCCTACAGGAAGCACAGCGAAAAACACAGGCCTCCACAAGGTGAGGGAGTCACTCTGAGTGTGGTGTGGTGTGGTGTGGCGTGGTGTGGTGTGGTGTGGTGTTGGTTTGGTGTGTTATGGTGTGATGTGGTGTGATGTGGTGTGGTGTGATGTGGTGTGGTGTGGTGTGGTGTTGTGCAGACCCTACAGGAAGCGCAGCGAAAAACACAGGCCTCCACAAGGTGAGGGAGTCACTCTGAGTGTGGTGTGGTGTGTTGGGTTGTTGTTGTGGGTGTGGTGTGGTGTGGGTGTGGTGTGGTGTGGTGTGGGTGTGGTGTGGTGTGGTGTGGTGTGGTGTGTTGTGATGTGGTGTGGTGTGGTGTGGTGCAGACCCTACAGGAAGCGCAGCGAAAGACACAGGCCTCCACAAGGTGAGGGAGTCACTCTGAGCGTGGTGGGGTGTTGGTGTGGTGTGGTGTGGTGTGGTGTGGTGTGTTGTGGTGTGGTGCAGACCCTACAGGAAGCGCAGCGAAAGACACAGGCCTCCACAAGGTGAGGGAGTCACTCCGAGTGTGGTGTGGTGTCGTGTGGTGGGGTGGGGTGGGGTGTTGGTGTGGGTGTGGGTGTGGTGTGGTGTGGGTGTGGTGCGATGTGGTGTGTGGTGTGGTGCGATGTGGTGTGGGTGTGGTGTGGTGCAGACCCTACAGGAAGCGCAGCGAAAGACACAGGCCTCCACAAGGTGAGGGAGTATGGTATAGTATAGTATGCACAAGTATAGTATGGTTCGATGTGGTGTGATGTGTTGTGGTGGGGTATGGTGTTGTGTGATGTGTTATATGGCGTTATGTAGTTGGGTATAGTGTAGTATAATGTGGTTTAAATTGGTGGTACAGTGTGGTACAATGCGGTGCAGTGCGGTTCGTTTGTGGGACGGTGTGTGGTGTGGTGTGATCTAAAGACATTCAGTGTTCCCGTCACCACCATCATCATCATCGTCACCACCACCATCATCTTCACAACAACAACAGCCCCTCATTCACCACCAACAACAGAGCAGCTACCGACACACTCTCTCCGATAAAACCAGCAAGTAGATGGATAGATAAATGGATAAGTAGATAAATCAAATACTAGATAGATAAACAACAACAAAAAAGAGATAAAGAGGGAACAATGAGTATATGACCCCCCCCCCATCCCCACTCCTCCCCTCGCCCCTAGAAACGCCCCTCATCATCAAACACAAACAAACTTCCTCTTTCGCTTCGTCAAGTCTCCGCACTCAGCTCTTTCAAGTCTGGCCTTAAAACTCTTTCCATACGAACGGCGAAAGAGACGACGTTAACAGCGTTTCACCCCAATTACCATCATCAAAATATTGCAAGCGGAAGGCTCTTATACTGAAGACGTGAATGTTGACAAAGAATACCACAATTCTGACGACGGAAGCTAAAGGTTGGGTCATTCAGACACCCACTGGACATCCGAGGGGTCTGTGTAGAGGAGAAGAGAGGACTGGCCGTACTGAGTGAGTTAAAAACCCACCTCTTCCCAAGATAGCCTCCCTCCTCTGCTTCTTCCTTGTCTTCGGTTTCTTCAGTTTTAGAGCCATGCATGCGTGTGGAATGATTGGTGTGGAAGCGTTTTGATTTGTCTCTGCACAAGATTTAGCGCTATATAAATACTAGTAGTAGTAGTAGTAGTAGTAGTTGCATTATTATTATTATTATTTTATCATTGGATGTTTTGGGTTGGGTTTTTTTTTGGTTTGTTTTTTTTGTTTCTTTGTTTTTTTTCCTTGCAATAAAGGTTATATTTGACCCGAAAACATATATACCAAATTCCAGAAAAGATCATTACCATCATAGAAAAAGAAAAAGAAAAAAAAAAAAGCAACAGCAAAAATCACACCACGTAATCAGTTTCCATCAAAAATTAGTCAAGCATTGTACAGTAGTATACAAAGCGGTATGTACATAAACATTAACTAGATCACTTCACATGAGTTATATCATTCATTTTTGCAAGGGATTTTTTTTTTTTTTTGGCATACCCCCTCTCCCCACCACACACACACACACACACTTGTAACCACCCACTTCCATACACCCCCTCTCTCTCTCTCCTCCCTCGCAGACTCATACCAATACACATAAACATTTTACATGCTAACAAACACTCTCGAGGAATAAAGAATGAAAATATCTTCCATGATACATGGTTAAAAGGAGCATAACTGAACAACAGTGATAACCACCAGGTCATGAGAATGGTCTTCCCTTTCCCTGTTCTCATATTACTGTTATTTTCTAAAAACCCTTTCTTTCTCTTTTTCCCTCCCCCCTCTTTTTTTAAGAACTCATCCTCAAGTAGCAAAGTTACAAACAATTTCTTTTTAATCCAATTATTAGTATTTTTATTTCATTTTATCACAACAGATTTCTCTGGTGTGAAATTCGGGCTGCTCTCCCCAGGGAGAGCGCGTCGCTACACTACAGCGCCACCCTTTTTTTTTGGTATTTTTTCTGGCGTGCAGTTTTATTTGTTTTTCCTATCGCAGTGGATTTTTCTACAGAATTTTGCCAGGAGCAACCCTTTTGTTGCCGTGGGTTCTTTTACGTGCGCAAAGTGCATGCTGCACACGGGACCTCGGTTTAACGTCTCATCCGAATGACTAGCGTCCAGACCACCACTCAAGGTCTAGTGGAGGGGGAGAAAATATCGGCGGGTGAGGCGTGATTCGAACCAGCGCCCTCAGATTCTCTCGCTTCCTAGGCGGACGCGTTACCTCTAGGCCATCAGTCCACGGTGTAGTATCGTTAGTATCGTTATTGCTAAACAGAATCCTACAAGACCTGGACAAGTTCAGCGAGAAGCTGGACCTGGGCCACAAAGGACACGTGCGCTACGTCACGCCCAACGTCGCCATGGAGGTGTGGAACACGCGCGACGCGCGCGAGCCGGTGATAGGCCTGGCCGCCACCCTGGGGGCGACGGCGGACTCCCCGCTGACGGAGACCCGCATCATGACGCTGAGCAACCGCACGTGGGCCGACCTTCACCTTCACGATCTGGACGTAGCCATCGAGCTCCCGGACCAGTTGGTGTCTGCAGGTTGGTTTCTGGGGATGGGTTGTGTTGTTTTTACTTTTTTTGACTCACTTGTGTAAACTTTAACATTGATATTTTCTCTGCAAATACTTTGTCAGTTGACACCAAATTAGACATAAAAATAGGAAAAATTCAGTTCTTTCCAGTCATCTTGTTTAAAACAATATTGCACCTTTGGGATGGGCACACAAAAAAAAGAACAAAAAGAAGCCTAATTATATGCAAGCTGCATTTAATGTTATATTTATATTTTTTGTATTCTCTAAACTTGGCACTTTGATCTGATATTCTGACCCAACAACAAGAGCAGTCATTATTATCATTTTTTGTTCAAACAGGAACTTCTTTTGCTAAGCATGGAAGTTTCATTTATTTTGCAAACGTTTTGGTGCAGATAGTAAAAAAAAGGGAAATTACTCTAATTAATGCTGGGGGACTTAATTTGCTTTAAATTGATCTTTCTCATCTTAAACATTACATTTTGAAATTATACTCAATACATAAAAAGCTTGGATTTTTAAAAAAAAGTGTATCACAAGTGAGTCTTGAAGGCCTTGCCTCTCTTGTTGTTTCGTTGTTGGAGGAAGGTGGGCAGAGTGGTTAAGACGCTCAGCTGCCAATACAGAGAGTCCGTGAGGGGTGTGGGTTCGAATCCCGCTCTCGCCCTTTCTCCCAAGTTTGACTGGAAAATCAGACTGAGCGTCTAGTCTTTCGGATGAGACGATAAACCGAGGTCCCGTGTGCAGTGCAGCACGCACTTGGCGCCGCACTGAAAAAGAACCCATGGCAACGAGAGTGTTGTCCTCTGGCAAAATTATGTAAAAAGAAATCCACTCTGATAGGTATATAAATATATTAGCATGCACTCAAGGCCTGACTAAGCGCGTTGGGTTATGCAGCTGTCAGGCATCTGTCTCACAAATGTGGTGTAGCGTATATGGATTTGTCCGAACGGAGTGACGCCTCCTTGAGAAACTGAAACTGAAAATTGTTGTTGACGTTGTTGTCATTGTTTTTGATGGTGATGGTGTTTGTGTTCTTGTTTGTGGTGGTGGTGGTAGTAGTAGTGGTGGTGTTATTGTTGTTGGTGTTGGTAGTGGTGGTGTGCATTACTTTAGCTGTTGTTAGTGGTGGTGGTGGTCGTGGTGGTAGAAATGTTGTTTATGGTGGTGATAGTGGTGGTGGTGATGGTAATTGTGATGGTGGTGCCGTTGTTGTTGGAGTTGTTGGACGGGCGCAGTAGCCGAGTGGTTAAAGCGTCGGACTTTCAATCTGAGGGTCCGGGGTTCGAATCTCGGTGACGACGCTTGGTGGGTAAAGGGTGGAGATTTTTCCGATCTCCCAGGTCAACATATGTGCAGACCTGCTTATTGCCTGAACCCCCTTCATGTGTATAGGCAAGCAGATCAAATACGCACGTTAAAGATCCTGTAATCCATGTCAGCGTTCGGTGGGTTATGGAAACAATAACATACCCAGCATGCACACCCCCGAAAACGGAGTATGGCTGCCTACATGGCGGGGTAAAAACGGTCGTACACGTAAAAGCCCACCCGTGTACATACGAGTGAACGTGGGAGTTGCAGCCCACGAACGAAGAAGAAGAAGAAGTTGGAGTTGTTGTTGTTGCTGCCGTTGTTGTTGTTGGTGGTGATGATGGTGTGATGCTGTGGTTGTTGTTGTCAGTGTGTTTGTTGTTGTTTTGTTTGTTTATTCTATTCTTGTTGCTTCGTTTATTCTATCATTGTTGTTGCTTTTATTGCTGTTGTTGCTGTTGTTGCAGTAGTCTTGCTGGTGGTTTATTTTGTTATAACTGTTGCTGCTGCTGCTGCTGCTGCTCCTGCTGCTGCTGCTAAAATTGTTAAAATTGTTGATGTTGTTCCTGCTGTTGTTGTTATTGAAATGGTCTTGTTATTTTGTCGTCATTGTTATTGTTGTGGTGGTGGTGATTCATCTTGTTATTGCTGTTGTTACTGTTGCTGCCGCTGTAGTTGTTTTTGTTGCTGTTCTTGTTTTGTGTTCTTGTCTTTTTTTTTGTCTTATGTTGTTGTTGATGTTGTATCCTTCCTTTCTTTCTTATTTCATTCTTTCTTTCTCTCCCAGGAGGAAGGTGGCAGAATGGTTAAGACGTTCAGCTGCCAATACAGAGAGTCCGTGAGGGTGTGGGTTCGAATCCCGCTCTCGCCCTTTCTCCTAAGTTTGACTGGAAAATCAAACTGAGCGTCTAGTCTTTCGGATGAGACGATAAACCGAGGTCCCGTGTGCAGCACGCACTTGGCGCACTGAAAAAGAACCCATGGCAACGAGAGTGTTGTCCTCTGGCGAAATTACGTAAAATGAAATCCACTTTCATAGGTACACAAATATGTAAGCATGCACTCAAGGCCTGACTAAGCGCGTTGGGTTATGCTGCTGGTCAGGCATCTATCTGCTCGACAGATGTGGTGTAGCGTGTATGGATTTGTCCGAACGCAGTGACGCCTCCTTGAGAAAGTGAAACTGAAACTTTCTCTCCTTCTTCCTTTCTTTCTTTTTTCCTTCCTTTCTTTCATTCTTTCTTTCTCTCCTTTCTTCCTTCCTTTCCTTCTTTCTTCCTTTCTTTCTTGCTCTCCTTCTTTCTTCCTTTCTTTCTTTCATTCTTTCTTTCTTTCTTACTTTCTTTCTCTTCATCTTTCTAACTTTCTTTCCTTCTTTCTTCCTTTCTCTCTTGCTCTCCTTCTTTCTTCCTTCCTTTCTTTCTTTCATTCTTTCTTTCTCTCTTTCTTTCTTACTTTCTTGCTCTCCTTCTTTCTTTCTTTCTTTCTTTATTCCTTTCTTTCTTTCTTTCTCTCTTTCTTTCTTTCTTTCTTTCTTTCTTTCTTTCAACCTTTCTTTCTTCCTTTCATTCTTTCTTTCTCTCATTCCTCTCTCTCACCCCTTTCGCCCTTGTGCCGTACTCAACGTGTCAACGCTGATTTCTTCCTGATCGCTGCACCCTCCTCACAGACGGGGTGGGCAATGGACGGCTGTCCATGGCCATTTACCGGAAGCCGGGCCTCTTCCTGTCCTCGCTGGCGTCCCAGGAGTCCCAAGAGAAGGAGCACGTGGAGGTGTCGGAGCTGAACAGTGCCATCATCTCCGCCACCCTGGCCTCCACCACTGTCTCGAACCTCAAAGACAGCGTTAAGCTTATCTTCAGACCCCTTAAGGTCAGCCCCTGGCGGTTTTTTTTAATTATTATTTTCTTTTATTAAATTTTTTTTTTTTGGTTTTGTTTATGCTGTACCATCATGCGCACCGTTTCAGTGGCATATTACTCCCACGCCGCTCATTCCGAGTACACCCCACCCACCCCATCCATGATTGTCTTGCCCCAAGTTGCATCCCCACTCTCTCGGCCAAGAGGGTTTCGGGACAGTCGGCGTTGGGGTGGTTCCCTAAGGTCAACTAGCCCCCAAGGCTGCAGCACTATGAGTCAGTGCAGTCTTGCCTCCTAGTTTGAGAGTCATAGTCTTTCACACAAAAGAGTTAGCTGTAAATGACTTTCCATTGCAATGAAGAAACCAAACCATTGGTCTCACTTTTGCTGTTGTCCCAGCTGTAAGCTTATGTCAAACTGTGATGAAAGCTGAGCGTTGGGCACTGTGGACATACTATCTCTGAAAGGAGGAAGGTGGCAGAATGGTTAAGACGCTCAGCTGCCAATACAGAGAGTCCCTGAGGGAATGGGTTCGAATCCCGCTCTCGCCCTTTCTCCCAAGTTTGGAAAATCGAACTGAGCGTTTAGTCATTCGGATGAGACGATAAACCGAGGTCCCGTGTGCAGCACGCACTTGGCGCACTGAAAAAGAACCCGTGGCAACGCGAGTATTGTCCTCTGTCAAAAGAATCCACTCTGATAGGTACATAGATATATATGCATGCACTCAAGGCCTGACTAAGTGCGTTGGGTTATGCTGCTGATCAGGCATCTGCGTAGTAGATGTGATGTAGCAAGGCAAGGCAAGGCAAAGCAAGGCAAGGCAAGCCAAGGAGTTTATTTCGTGTGCCCCTGGGGGCATTCAAACATTACATACGTTCATCATTTACACATATCCAATAAATATAAAAAGAGTGATGTCAAAAAGAAGTAGGCTCATTCATTCAATCACTTAATATACACATTGACAAGTACTATTTCACTCATAATACAAACAAATAAACAAACAAACAAACAACAACAACAAAAATCGTGTCAAAATGCAAAACATTAACAAAAAGAGCTACGTATAGCAGAAACCAAGGATTTAAGTTTTAACAGTATTCTTTAGGGTTTTTTTCCCAGAAAAAAAAGAGGTAGAATTTAATGTAGTTTGGGCGGATTCTATAAATCCTAGATAAACATAGCGTATATGGATTTGTCTGAAGGCAGTGTCGCCTCCTTGAACTACTGATACTGACACTGATACTGACACTGACACTGACCCTGATACTGATACTGACACTGACACTGATACTGACACTGATACTGATACTGACACTGATACTGAGAAACTGAAAGTGAAACTAAACACCAGTTTCTCCTCCTTTCTTTTTATTTATTAATTTTTAAAAAAATGTTATTTTTACTTATTTTATTTTATTTTTTATTGTTTTTTTATCATTTATTTATTCATTTATTTATTTATTTATTTTAATTTGTGTTTTTTTTTTTACTTTATTTATTTTATTTTATTTTAAAATTTTTTATTGTTGTTTATTTTTATTTATTTTTTTCTATTAATTATTTTTTTCTCAAGGCCTGACTAAGCGCGTTGGGTTACGCTACTGGTCAGGCATCTGCTTGGCAGGTGTGGTGTAGCGTATATGGCTTTGACCGAACGCAGTGACGCCTCCTTGAGCTACTGATACTGATACTGAAAAACTGAAAGTGAAACTAAACACCAGCTTCTCCTCCTCCTGCAGGACGCGGCAGGCAGGCCCACGCGATGCGTGTACTGGGACTTCACCATGCCCCCTCAGGGTGGCTGGTCGTCCCGAGGCTGCCTGTACAACGGCACGGTGCAGGGCAGGGCCATCTGTCTGTGTGACCACCTCACCAACTTCGCCGTTCTGCTCGTGAGTCACGCTCTTGACTCGACTCTTGAATGAACTTTTTTTCTTCCGGGTGAGAGAGAGAGAGAGAGAGAATGAATGAATGAATGAATGGTTTATTCATTTATAGGCCATTGCCCCTTATGAAAGGGTGTCACAATTTCTTCATAAACATTGCATCGTGCATTGAAAAATGACATTCGTTCAGATAATATAAATATAACATACCTTAATTTTAAGTAATATTTATGTCCTCACCTTAGTAATACATAATGCACATCATGAAACATATTGTATTCAAATGACATTTATACACTTAAATGATATATGATATACGCTAAATGATAACTCTTACATGCGTAGCTAATGACACTCAGTTACGTTATACACATCGTCCGTATGTAGTCGTTACTGGATACACTAAGACATAAGAACAGATCGGAGCTTAAACGATTTATACAGATAAATTGATAGGTTTCTAATAGTTTGTTCATGCGCTGATGCCATAAGTAACGACAGTCTAAACTGACTTGGGAACTTAAAATATTTCAATGGTATGTACTGTACTCTTAAATTATACAAGACAGGGCAGGACAGAACAAAATGCACCTCATTTTCTTTCTCCATCTGGCAAAGTGGACATAATAAGTCAGCCTCGTTCTGCATTCTATAACGATAACTATGTTCAGCAATATCGGAAATGCCCAGTCTGAATCTTGTCATTGTATACCTTAAATATCTATCTAGATTCATTAGTAAATATGTTTTGATATCAGGTATAGTGCAAAAAGTTCTGTAAACATTAAATCTTTCACTATTTTTTACATGAAAGTCCCATTCTTGCCATCTACACAGAATTAACCTTTCCTTGAAAACCCGAAGAAACTCATCAATCCCTTCCACACCTTGGTTAAGCCATACATAACCAAAACCAAACATGAACAACTTAGAACGTATGTTAGTAGCCCAGTTTGTTTTACCACGTGCATCAAGATCGAATAACATTTTGTAGGCTTTGTGAGGTAATCTAGACTCATGCATTCTTACTAATTTTAGCCAGTATTTAATGCACTTCATAACTGAATTTATATAAATAGGATACCTGTTTGTTTCTCCATATACAAAATCATTAGGTGTTCGTGTTTCTACACCCAAATATCTTTTTAATGCAAATAAATGAACCTTTTCACAATTAAATGCTGCTCTGTCAAGTCCCCATATCTCAGCACCATACTGTACTACTGGTTGAATTTGTGAGTCAAATAATTTCAAATAAGTATTTAAAGAATTACATTTTAACTTTGATAACTTTTGAGAGAGAGAGAGAGAGAGAGAGAGAGAGTGTACAAACGAAATTAGAATAGTGTGTTGGTACGGAGTTGCTCGTACCTGGTCCACAGGGAAAGTAATCATTGTACGGGTTAACTCGTAGGAGAAATAGAATGAGTTAAAGCAAAAGGGTCCACCAGAACTATGAGGCAAAGACACGTGTAGTGTCTGCTTTGTGCAAGACTTATACGGAGACACATAGTGTGATCTTAGACGAGAGAAAAACCTAAGTTCAAAGGAGCGACAACTTCAATGTAAACTGTAGACTTGATTAACTCACTCAGTACGGCCAGTCCTCTCTTCTCCTCTACA
>NC_134883.1:44076673-44104173 GCF_041734735.1 Babylonia areolata
ATGATGATAATGATGATAATAATATTATCATTATTATCACCATACCATACCATACTACTCCATACCATACCATACCATGCCATACCATACTATGAGCACTTTGATTTGTCTGTGTACAAGATTCGGCGCTATATAAATATTATTATTAATAGTGGTCTGTGTCCAGCCTCCTAGCATCCCTTGCAGCCCCGTGTATGCCATTGCACAATATAGTGCAGAAATTCTGATTAAAAAAAAAAATGTCGTTACTCTGTATAATTTTTTTTTTTTTAATGTTCAACTATTGTTTGGTTTTCAGCTGTTCCTTTGATTCCCGTGATAGCTGTACTGGCAACAGACTACAGACAGTATAGAGGCCGCAGAGACTAGTGAGTATAACATCTTAGAAAAAAGAAAAACACAATTGAAAAAACAAGACAACAACAACAAAACGGTTGGTATTGTTAACTAGGTTCGATCACCACTTCACACAGCTCTATGAAACGAGTGGGGAGACAAACGGAATTTTTTTTCTTTTCTGTCTTTTTCTGAAGGAAGAAATCGCCTTACTATATCGGTTAGTTACTTAGTTAATTGGTTAATTTAACGTACAGAGAGAATGCGAACACTTTATTCGTTATAGGCCCTAGCCCTTCATGAAGGGGTGTACATAAGAAACATGCAAGCACATCACAGCCATACCGAAATGTTATACATGCATATCAACGGTCACGTCAAACGAAATTGAACACACACAAATACACACACACACACTCGTCTAATATCACTTACAGTGAAAAGACGCTAAACTAAAGAACGAACACACACACACAGAGGGAGAGAGGGAGGAGGGGAGGGTGATTTAGATAGAGACAAAAATTACATGTATGGATATAGAGATGGAGAGAGAGAGACAGACAGACAGAGACAGACAGACAGAGAGACAGACACAGACACAAAGATAGATATCACCATTCATCCGTACCCAACCACCCTCCCCCCACACCACACCCCCACCACCCCACCCCTCACCTCGTGCGGTCTGCCAGCTGCTGGATGAACCTGGACGCTTTCTACTACGCTTTCGCGCTGCCTGTGGGGGTCATCATCCTCTTCAACATCGTCACCTTCATCGTCATCATGCTCAGCCTGCTGAGGCGGCCCGAGGGACTGAGGTCCACGCGGAACAAAGGCAACACGGCGGAGACCAACATCAAGGCTGCCTTCACCATCTTCATCCTGCTGGGTAATTAACTTGGCATTCAAAAAGAGTTTAACCCTTTCACCGCCAAGCTCGCATTTACGCACAGGCGCGGTAGAGGACCCATGTCACTGAAAGGTGACCATTCATTGGTCTGTTATCCGTGAACCTACTGCTCTTAATGTTCGGTGGTAGGATAGGCCATAATTTTCTATACATCGCAGGGGGAATCCCTGGCTATTCTTAGCCACTGTCTTTTCTGTTTATACGACAAGGGAATTTTGTACTCTAAATTGACTGGCGGTGAAAGGGTTAATATTTTTGTTCTTTCTTTTTGCTTTGTTCTTATCGATCTCCTTTTGTTTTCTTCTTCTTCGTCGTCATCGTCCAACTACTCCTCCTTCTTCTTCATCTTTCATACTGCTGGATAACTGGAATTAAAAAGAATCATCGGTTTTTTTTTCTTTTCTTTCTTTTCGCTTTGCCCTTATCGATCTCCTCCTCCTTCTTCTTCCTCCTCCTCCCCTCCTCCTCCTCATTCTTCTTCTTCCTCCTCCCTCCTCCTCCTCCCTCCTCATTCTTCTTCTCCTTCCTCCTCCTCCCCTGCTCCTCCTCATTCTTCTTCTCCTTCCTCCTCCTCCCCTCCTCCTCCTCATTCTTCTTCTCTTCCTCCTCCTCCTCCTCCTCCTCATTCTTCTTCTCCTTCCTCCTCCTCCCCTCCTCCTCCTCCTCATTCTTCTTCTCCTCCTCCCCTCATCCTCCTCATTCTTCTTCTCCTTCCTCCTCCTCCCCTCCTCCTCCTCATTCTTCTTCTTCCTTCTCCTCCCCTCCTCCTCCTCATTCTTCTTCTTCCTTCCTCCTCCTCCCCGCCTCCTCCTCATTCTTCTTCTTCCTTCCTCCTCCCCTCCTCCTCCTCATTCTTCTTCTTCCTTCCTCCTCCTCCCCGCCTCCTCCTCATTCTTCTTCTTCCTTCCTCCTCCCCTCCTCCTCCTCATTCTTCTTCTTCCTTCTCCTCCCCTCCTCCTCCTCATTCTTCTTCTTCCTTCCTCCTCCTCCCCGCCTCCTCCTCATTCTTCTTCTTCCTTCCTCCTCCCCTCCTCCTCCTCATTCTTCTTCTTCCTTCCTCCTCCTCCCCGCCTCCTCCTCATTCTTCTTCTCCTTCCTCCTCCTCCCCGCCTCCTCCTCATTCTTCTTCTCCTTCCTCCTCCTCCCCGCCTCCTCCTCATTCTTCTTCTCCTTCCTCCTCCTCCTCCCCGCCTCCTCCTCATTCTTCTTCTCCTTCCTCCTCCTCCCCTCCTCCTCCTCATTCTTCTTCTCCTTCCTCCTCCTCCTCTCATCCTCCTCATTCTTCTTCTCCTTCCTCCTCCTCCTCTCATCCTCCTCATTCTTCTTCTCCTTCCTCCTCCTCCCCTCCTCCTCCTCATTCTTCTTCTCCTTCCTCCTCCTCCTCCTCAAGGCTGCCATTACCATCTCCATACTCCTGGGTAACTTGGCATTCAAAAGAATTTTAATACTTTTGTTTCTTTCTTTTTGTTTTGTTCTTATCGATCTCCTCCTCCTCTTCCTTCTTCTCCTCCTCCTCCTCCTCCTCCTTCTTCTTCTTCAACATCAAGGCTGCCTTCGCCATCGTCATACTGCTGTGTAACAGGTATTAAAAAAGAATTATTGTTTTTCTTTCTTTGCTTTGTCCTTTCGCTTATCGATCTTCTCCTTATCTTCTTCTTCTCCTCCTTCTCCATCACTCCCACCTTCTCAACTTTCTGTTGGCGTCTTGATTCAGAATGTGTTTACCTTTTGCAAACCCGTTTATTTCAGTTGTTTTATTAATTCAGTTATGTTTCTTCTTCTCCTCCTCCTTCTCCACCACTCCCACCTCCTCAGTCTTCTGCTGGCGTCTTGATTTAGAATGTGGTTGCCTGTTGCAAAGCATGTATTTCAACTGTTGTATTCGTTCCTTTATGTTTCTTCTCACCACCGCCACCTCCTCCACCTCCTCCTCCACCACCACCATCACCACCACCACCACCCAGGCCTGACGTGGACCTTCGGCTACCTGGCCATCGCGGACGCCCGCCTTCCCTTCCAGTACATGTTCACCATCTTCAGCTCCCTCCAGGGCTTCCTAATCTTCGTGCTGCTCGTAGCGCGACGCCGACAGTTCCGCGAGCAGTGGCGCGCGCTCTGCTGCGGACGCGCGGGGCAGGCGCGCGGAGGGCAGAAGATCACGCCCACCCTGTCCAACTCGGCGTCCTCGCACTCCTCCACCTCCTCGTCGTCGTTCACCTCCAGCAGCCGCTCCCGCACTAGCAGCGGGGGCAGCGTCAAGACCCTGGACGTCCTGATCAAGAGGGCAGACAGCAACGCCTCCCGCGGCAAGGCGCAGCTCTCCGCCAAGGGCTCCAACGCCAGCAGCACCAAGTCTCGGCAGTGCTGAAGCTGTTAGAGGGGGTGTGGGGGAAGCTGGGTGTGTGTGTGGGGTGGTCTGGGGGGCAGTCTACCAGTCTTCCTTTACTGAGGGGAGGAAGTGGAAGGCAAGGGAAGGAGGAGGAGGAGGAGGAGGAGGGGTTGGGGGCTGTTGGGGGTGGCACGTGTTTGATGAGATGCATGCCTTGTGACCCCCATGCCCTTCGTCTGTACTCATTTACTGGTCTCCCCTTCCGTTTACCAGTCTTCCAGTCGTCCCTTTACCAGCCTTCCCTTTACCAGTCTTCCTCCCCTTACCAGTCTTCCAGCCTTCCTTTACCAGTCTTCCAGCCTTCCCTTTACCAGTCTTCCTCTCTTTACCAGTCTTCCCTTTGCCAGTCTCCCTCTCTTTACCAGTCTTCCCTTTACCAGTCTTCCTCTCTTTACCAGTCTTCCCTTTGCCACTCTTCCTCTCTTTACCAGTCTTCCCTTTGCCACTCTTCCTCTCTTTACCAGTCTTCCCTTTGCCAGTCTTCCCTTTACCAGTCTTCCTCTCTTTACCAGTCTTCCCTTTGCCAGTCTTCCCTTTGCCAGCCTTCCCTTTACCAGTCTTCCCTTTACCGGTCTTCCTCCTCTTACCAGTCTTCCTCCTCTTACCAGTCTTCCCTTTACCAGCCTTCCCTTTACCAGTCTTCCTCCTCTTACCAGTCTTCCTCCTCTTACCAGCCTTCCCTTTACCAGTCTTCATCCTCTTACCAGTCTTCCCTTTACCAGCCTTCCCTTTACCAGTCTTCCTCCTCTTACCAGTCTTCCTCCTCTTACCAGCCTTCCCTTTACCAGTCTTCCTCCTCTTACCAGTCTTCCCTTTACCACTCTTCTCTTTACCAGTCTTCCAGCCTTCCCTTTACCAGTCTTCCTCTCTTTACCAGTCTTCCCTTTACCACTCTTCTCTTTACCAGTCTTCCAGCCTTCCCTTTACCAGTCTTCCCTTTACCAGTTTTCTCTGTCTCCCAGGTCATGTTTGATGCTGATGGAAGTAATAGTGTCAATGCTTTAATTAATGACAACAGATAGCGTATGAATGCTTCAACAACAACAACCAACAAACAAGCCTTTTTGCTGTAAACGAAAGTCCATGTCAGTGTCGAGCTATAGCTCTATATCACGAAAGCTTAGATTAAGATTCAGTGTTGAGCTATCAGCTATATATCTTGGTAATGGTACTTGACGAAAGCTTGGATAAAGATTCAGTGTCGAGCTATCAGCTATATATCTTGGTTATGGTACTTGACGAAAGCTTGGATTAAGATTCAGTGTCGAGCTATCAGCTATATATCTTGGTTATGGTACTTGACGAAAGCTTGGATTAAGATTCAGTGTCGAGCTATCAGCTATATATCTTGGTTATGGTATTTGACGAAAGCTTGGATAAAGAACCCGCCTTAGTCATGCCTTGATTTTATCTGCAGTATAAAAGAAGTTAACACAACACTGTCATGACTGCATTGCTGACTCCTTAACTGCAAGTTTGGTGGAAATGAGATCAGTGTGTCGTAAAGTTGAAGCGGTGTATCTGGTTTAACTCACTCAGTACGGCCAGTCCTCTTTTCTCCTCTACACAGACCCCTCGGATGTCCAGTGGGTGTCTGAATGACCCAACCTTTAGCTTCCGTTGTCAGAATTGTGGTATTCTTTGTCAACATTCACCTCTTCAGTACAAGAGCCTTCCGCTTGCAATATTTTGATGGTGGTAATTGGGGTGAAACGCTGTTAACGTCGTCTCTTTCGCCGTTCGTATGGAGAGAGTTAACTTTTGCTGATCAAAAGTAACATAACCCAAAAGGGGGGAAGCAGAGATAATTATAGTAGTCCTAAGACTAGAAAAGAAATTTGAGCAGTCAGCATAAGACAACATCTTTTTTGCAAGATCTTTGGAAACAATGCAAGATCTTTGGAAAATTGTTATAAAAAATGTTCCAACTTGAAATTCCAGAGATCACAAGTAGCAAAGAAACGGGAATATTGAGCTCTGAGTCCTACAGTCACATATCATGATTTTTTTTTTTTATTTTTTTTTATTTTTTTATTTTTTTTTTGGGGGGGGGGGGGGATTTAAATTTTTTAATATTTTTTTTTATCAGTTTGATTGTCTTGTCTGCACTGTAAATTTTGAGTAACTTTTTTTTTTTTGGTGGTCATGCACACATGCTGTGCACACACACACACACACACAAACAAATGTGTGTTCTCTCTCTCTCTCTCTCTCACACACACACACGCTCATATCAGTTATACATGTCAAGATGGTGTTGGTGGTTTAATGCTGAATAAATGTTTTGTTGTTGTCCTTCATATTCCTACCCCTCACATTTAAAAACAACAACAACTATTTGTTTTGTAGGGAAAAAAAAAAAAAAAAAAAAAAAAAAGTCAACATGTTTTCACAGATGACAGAATTACAGGACATACATTATTCAAATGTATTTGCCATTTTTCTTCCCCTCTCCCAATCACCCCCCCCCCCTCCCCCAACCCCCCCGCCCCCACTCCTCCCCCAAAGCAAGTGATTGCAAAATACTTCTTACGAATAACTGAAAATAAGAAAAAAAAACATTTGACACATAATTTATCACAGGATGTTTTAACACACAGATAGAGGGTCTGACACACTGTGTGGTATGTGTTGTTACATTGCTGAATGGAAACATGGGAGGTGGTGCTGGAAATGTGATAAGAATGTGATCAGATTATATTTCTTTGATCAAATTTCTGTCAAAAGTCTTGTGTGTCTTTTCTCGCCCCTTTTAATCAAACTGGTCACCCATTGGAATTGACATTTATTGGTTTTTGGTTATTTCCCAAACTTGATTAAAATATCGAAATGGAGATATGAAAAACATTAAACTTTTCTCTCCCCAAATCGTTGAACCCACGGATTTGAATTTTTTATTTTTTAATTTTTTTAAAAATTTTAGTTAATGACTAAGTGTAATGCATGATATTTGATGACCTAAATAATCAAGAATAATATCAATATCGTTTCACAAACATACGCACAATTTGATGTCCGTCCATTTGTTTGATGAATGAGAGCTGCGCATTGGACTTTGTGTTATCACACCCATTGCTTCATTTCGTATTAATTACTCTTCTGCTTCCTATCTATGCTCTGAGCTTCATGGTGTTCCAAATAAAGTTGTCATCATTTCAGATACTGAGGGTAGAACGATAAATATCTGGAGTGTGAATGGAATTAAGTCCTGTTGCATTCTAAAATCTTTTTTTTTTTTTTTTGGTGTGGTGGCCAAGTGGTAAACGCATCTACCTAGGAAACAAGAGAACCTGAGAAAAACAGGATCGAATCTTACACTCACCAGTATTTCCTCCACCTGGACTGGACCTTAAGTGGTGGACTGGATGCTAGTCATTCGGATGAGACCATAAACCTTGTAGGTCTTGTGTGTCTCTAGGTCTCAGCGACTTTGTTCAGTTGATAAGATATAACGTCAAATGTCCCCACAAATGTAAGCAATTGATTGTACATACATTTATTTGCATATATATACGATGCGTATCAGAAATTTTTTTTTCTAAAGTTTCAAACTATTCACTGGTTCTTCTGGAGACATAAGTCTGTGCACCATTTTTTGTGGCATATACCATTTTATACTTCAGATCAAATGCTGAAAAATCACACACACACACACACACACACACACACACACACCAGACCTGCCCACCCTAAAGAAAAAAAAAAAGCTTGTGTAGCATTCAGGATGATTACAATATTTCATGTATAAAACATTTTTCATGAACGTTATACATATTTGTAGAAAATTTGTATTTGTAGGAAAGCAAAATTAAACTAAAATCAGCCATGACAATAAAATCGGCCACTCTGTGTAGTTTCGTCAGCCCAGCAGGCAGTCACTTATGCTCACAGTTACAATACCATTAAAATATGGCTGAACTGACTATGACGGGTAGATTACGCTCACAGTTACAATACCATTAAAATATGGCTGAACTGACTATGACAGACAGATTATGCTCACAGTTACAATACCATTAAAATATGGCTGAACTGACTATGTTGGGCAGATTATGCTCAGTTACAATACCAGTAAAATATGGCTGAACTATGACGGGCAGATTATGCTCACAGTCACAATACCATTAAAATATGGCTGAACTGACTATGACGGGCAGATTACGCTCACAGTTACAATACCATTAAAATATGGCTGAACTGACTGTGATGGGCAGATTATGCTCACAGTTACAATACCATTAAAATATGGCTGAACTGACTATGACAGACAGATTATGCTCACAGTTACAATACCATTAAAATATGGCTGAACTGACTATGACGGACAGATTATGCTCACAGTTACAATACCATTAAAATATGGCTGAACTGACTATGACGGGCAGATTATGCTCACAGTTACAATACCATCAAAATATGGCTGAACTGAATATGACAGGCAGATCTTGCACACACACATGCACCTACACACACATGTAAATTGTTTTTAAGTCAATTTTATTTTCAGGTCAAGTAATCAGCACTCTCTCTAACCTCTTTCTTTCTTTCTCTCTCTCTTATGCAAATATATCCACATTCACATGCTCCCATGAAACCTTTCACCAATACAGGGCCATCAAACACACACACACACACACACAAACACACACACATTCACAAATATTCTCATCAATCTTTCCAAAAGATGTAATATTGCAAACATCACACACACACACACACACACACACACACACACACAAACTCATATGTACACACGTTTGCATGCAAATACACTTCCACACTTACATGGCATGAAATACAGATTAATGCCAGATGTTGTCATTTCACTCAATAAAACAATGCTACATTTAAAGATTCCCTAAAACTCTTTCTCAATCAGTTCTATGCCCATATCATTGCCAGAAAAAACTTTGCTTGTGTGAAAAAACTTCAGGCACATTAAAAGACGAAGAGAAGAGAATTTCTCTCTCAAAACAAGCCTAAGCTAGTTAGACACACAGTTTACACTGGTTATGTGTGTGTATGTGTGAATGTGTGTCTGCATTTTTTTTACATTTATTTGCTTATCATCATTGTTGTCTTTTTTATTTCTTATTTATTTTATTTTTATTATTATTTTTTTTTAAATTTACTTTATTTTTATTATTATTTATTTATTTATTTATTTTTTTAATCATATTATCATTTAGTTATTTACTTATATATTTATTTATTTAATTTAATTTAATTTTATTATTTATTTATTTATTATTATTTTTGTACGCTTATAGTTGACTTCATCAATTTTTTGCGCCTTATACATATTATAAGTAGTAGTAGTTCTTTTTTTTTATGTATTTACCTATTATTATTTTATTTTAATTTTATTTTTTTCTCAAGGCCTGACTAAGCGCGTTGGGTTACGCTGCTCGTCAGGCATCTGCTTGGCACATATGGTGTAGCGTATATGGATTTGTCCGAACGCAGTGACAGCTCCTTGAGCTGTGGAGAAAAACTGAAACTATGAAAAAAAAAATCATATAACAAGCAGCCTACTGTCTGTCCCTTGATCAACACCGTCTTCAAAGTGATTTTAATCGCTAATGATAATAATAATACATTGTACTTATATGATGCAAACTCTCCATGTAATGGGCTCTGAGCGCCTTTATATTATCATTATCAGTATGAAAAGGGACGGCAGCCAACAGACCAGCATCAGCTTACACATGTGACCACTGTGACAGAGACGGTCTCTCTCGCATCGGTCTCTACAGTCACAGGCGACGCTGCTTGGTCCAAGCAGACAGCCCAACTAGACATTAGGTCGGATATACTCTATCCATGGTCAGCCATGACCGAAGGAGGCCTACTACTACTATGATGGAAGAGGATTCACTTTGTTTTTTGTTTTTTTAATTCTCAGACACACATCAGTCTCATTAAAGATAAAAATGAGACAAAAAGATAAATACAGTTTGTTTTTAGAGATATATATATATATAGATAGATAGATACCAACATGTGTGTAGAGACAATCTATTTTTTGTCTCTCCCCTTTTAGAAATTGATTCTTTTTTTTTACACAAATATTGATATCAGGAAAGATATTTTTTTTCTTACAGGAGGAAACTAAATGGTCCTGAAGAAAACTTGTTTCAATCACGAAAGATTTCAAACAGGATAACCATAAAAATGTAGGAGCAGGAGACAAGCACTCACATAATATTGAAGCAGAATTGTTCTGAACTTATTCTAAACATACTGTATATTAAATAAACAACTGCACTTTTTCCAAAACGAGCTGATGTGACATTATATACAGATGCTCAGTTTGAACAAGGTGCCTGATACAATGCATTTTCTGCTGGTTAAAACAAAACAGAACACACAATGGGACCATTTTGTTCATTTTGCATGTGAAACAGAGAAAAGATAACATGTAACAGGCCTTCTTCTTCTTCTGCGTTCGTGGGCTGCAACTCCCACGTTCACTCGTATATACGCGAGTGGGCTTTTTACGTGTATGACCGTTTTTACCCCGCCATGTAGGCAGCCATACTCCGTTTTCGGGGGTGTGCATGCTGGGTATGTTCTTGTTTCCATAAGCCACCGAACGCTGACATGGATTACAAGATCTTTAAGTTGTATTTGATCTTATGCTTGCGCATACACACGAAGGGGGTTCAGGCATTGGCAGGTCTGCACATATGTTGACCTGGGAGATTGTAAAAATCTCCACCCTTTACCCACCAGGCGCCATCACCGTGATTCGAACCCGAGACCCTCAGATCGAAAGTCCAACGCTTTAACCATTCGGCTATGGCGCCCGTCATGTAACAGGCCAAACATCAGTCCTTTCACTGAATGCAGCTACAAGTGGAGTGGTGGTTGCGTGGTAACACGTCAATCTAGGACAGTAGGAAGCAAAAGAATCTGATGCTCAGGATTTTCCTTCCTCTTCTTCTTCTTCGATCGTGGGCTGCAACTCCCACGTTCACACGTATGTACACGAGTGGGCTTTTTACGTGCATGACAGTTTTTACCCCGCCATGTAGGCAGCCATACTCCGTTTTCGGGGGTGTGCATTCTGGGTGTGTTCTTGTTTCCATAACCCACCCAACGTTTATGCTGACATGGATTACAGAATCTTTAACGTGCGTATTTGATCTTCTGCTTGCGTATACACACGAAGGGGGTTCAGGCAAAAGCAGGTCTGCACATATGTTGACCTGGGAGATCGGAAAAATCTCCACCCTTCACCTACCAGGCGCCGTCACCGAACCCGGGACCCTCGGATTGAAAATCCAAGGCTTTTAAACACTCTGCTATTGCGCCCATCATTTTGTTCATTTGTATTTCTATTTCTTTTTATCACAACAGATTTCTCTGTGTGAAATTCGGGCTGCTCTCCCCATGTGAAACAGAGAAAAAAACGTGTAACAGTCCACACATCAGCCCTTTCACTGAAAACCAGCTACAGGTGGACAGTGGTGGCTTAGTGGTGGCATGTCCACCTGGGAAGTGAAAGAACCTGATGCACAGGATCGGATTCCACGCTTGCCAGTATCTTCTCCCCAACCCTTAGACCTTGACCGGCAATCTGGACACTAGTCATCAGGGTGAGACGATAAACTGAAGTCCTGTGTGTAGTAGGAAGCACTTGGCTTACAAAAAAAAAGAACCTACAGCAACAAAAGGGTTGTCCCTGGCAAAATTCTGTAGAAAGGACAAAAAATTATGCTTGCAGGCAAAAAAACAAAGAACACCCCCTCCCCATCACCCTAAAAAAAACCCCAAAAACCAACCATGACCACCAAGAGGTGGCACTGCACTAGTGCCACTATGTCTCCCAGGGATAGCAGCCCGTATCCCACACAAATATTTTGTGACAAAGGGAAATAATAAATACAAAACAATACAATGCAAGCAGCAAGTAATCAATCAATCATCCAGCTCCTCTTCATCGCTGAAGTAAGCGTCTTTCTTGTATCGCTTGCGGCGAGGTTCGTCCGATGTGGAGGCAGAGCTCTGGCCGAAACGACCTTCTTCGTCTTCCATCATTTGGCGCTGAAATGACACGGCAAGTCTTCAAAAAGTGACACACGTCGTGGGTACGTTGCACCGGATACCTCCACTCTCAGTCTACTCAATCTGTTTTATTCTCACAACACAACCATCATTTGACCATCTTTTTAAAAGTCAGGGGCCATAATGTGTGTATTTATACTAGATCTGTACACCTGACACCTTTATCATCAATCAGTTAGGATGACTGAACACTGAACCAGTAAAACCAACCTGACATGATCTGAATAGATTTCTTTTAAATTTTTACATGTACAACAGATGAACTGAAGATTTATGTCTTTTGTCACGTGTAGTGTCTTAAATAAAACAACAACAACATGACCACAAAGGTCTATGTCATGAATGAAGGAAGGAAGTTGATCTGTATGGGCGCATAAAAATTAAGTCCAACACCTGACCAATTATTCCTCCCCTCATCCTCACCTGGAACTGGATGGCAGCCGCCAGACTGTCCAGGCCACTGGTGTCCTCTGTCTCTGAGTCTTCATTGGACACACCCCTGTATTACACAGCACAGCATCAAAACAATAGTGAAACATATCAACATACACATAATCATGATATCTGAATGGAAAAAAAAATTTTTTTCCTTGTGTCGCTTCTCTTTTTGTTTTGTTACAGTCTGATAGTCTCTATCCTCTCTCTGTTTCTCTGGTGTGTGTGTGTGTGTGTGTGTGTGTGTGTATGTATGTGTGTGTATGTATGTATGTGTGTGTGTGTGTGTGTGTGTGTGTGTGTGTGTGAGTGTGTGTGTCTGTGTCTGTGTGTGTGCCTGTGTATGTGTGTGTGCATATTTGCAAGTGAGAGTGTGTGAGAATACAGCAAATTTTGCAAAGAAAAGAGAGTTAATTAAAAAATCAAAACACTTAATATAGCACAATAAAAAAAAAAATATATGTAAAAAATTACTGGATCCAGCATACAAGTCCAAAAAAGAATGAAAGACCGGTTCAAGAACCTTTCTATGACCCATTCAATCCCTGGGAGCTTACAGCCTGGCTGGGCCTCCATGCCATATTTACGAAAAAAAAAAAACAACAACAAAAAGACATGCAGTCTTTTATCCAAATGACATGTACAAATGTGGACACATTCAGACATACTGTTGTAAGTTATTTCCCTTCCTTTGCTGTCCATGCATTTGTAGAAAAGTTGGAAACTTTCAATGAGACAAATTTTGACGCCAGAGTAATGTCTGCGTGCAGGGCTCAGTGATATATACAAGCGGTGGCGCAGGATCCACAGAAGATGAGATCAGCGGCTTTCTGCACCCGTCAGCTGATGAAGGGTTTGTGACCTTCTTCTTCTTCTTCTGCGTTCCCCGTGATCATGGTCTCAGACTTGCAGTCCTATGCTGGAAATGAAGGTGGTGGTCTTGATGAGGTCTTCTTTGGTGCCCCAGAGCTTTTCTGCCAGTGTGGCTCCATAGGGCCACTGCTGCGTCCGTGCATCTTGATACAGGGGGCAGGACTGCAGGATGTGCTCCGTGGTTTGTGGGCCTGTCTTACACGGGCAGTCAGGAGTGTGTGACAGCTTCATTCGGTACATGTGGTCTCGCAGGCGGCAGTGCCCTGTGCGTAGTCGTTTGTGACCTGAAAGCTACCGATCCCATCTCCTGCAGATACTACACCACCACTCATTGTACTGTGTTTCTCTTTTTGTCACAACAGATGACGGGCGCTATAGCCGAGTGGTTAAAGCGTTGCACTGTCAATCTGAGGGTCCCGGGTTCGAATCACGGTGATGACGCCTGGTGGGTAAAGGGTGGAGATTTTTACAATCTCCCAGGTCAACATATGTGCAGACCTGCTTAGTGCCTGAACCCCCTTCGTGTGTATATGCAAGCAGAAGATCAAATATGCACGTTAAAGATCCTGTAATCCATGTCAGTGTTCGGTGGGTTATGGAAACAAGAACATACCCAGCATGCACACCCCTGAAAACGGAGTATGGCTGCCTACATGGCGGGGTAAAAACGGTCATACACGTAAAAACCCAATCATGTGCATACGAGTGAACGCAGAAGAAGAAGAAGTCCCAACAGATTTCTCTGTGTGAAATTCAGGCTGCTCTCCCCAGGGAGAGCGCATCGCTACACTACAGCACCACCCATTTTTTTTTGGTATTTTTTCCTGCATGCAATTTTATTTATATCGGTGGCTAAGCCGTGATTCGAACCAGTGCGCTCAGATTCTCTCACTTCCTAAGTGGACGCGTTACCTCTAGGCCATCACTCCACTGTCATCACATCACAAACTGTCATTTATAGAAAAGGTACTTGCACTGCTCTTTCTTTATTTTCTTGGATGTCATATAACATTAACTCAATCGAGTCACAGACACGACCACATGCCGTGCACCCAGAAATCGCATGATTTTCCAAGATTTAAAAAAAAAAAAAAAAAAAAAAAAAAAAAAAAATCACAAAAAATCAACCCGGACACTCAAACAGACAAATCAATGATGTAAAGAAAGTGCAAAATATAATATTTATAAACATTGTTAACTCTTCTAGATATTGATGCAGATATAATCCACACAAACACGTATCTGAACAGCCCCAAGAAAAATAGATTTCGGGATGTCAGTCACCACACTATTCAATTTCTAGTCGCTGTTCTGTCACTAATCACACATTAGGCTCCTTGGTATCCATTTGAAACACTAAAAAGCAACACTAGAAAAACTTCTTTCACTTTATCTTCTTCATCACAGCCTTGTTCTAACACTAATTTATCAGTTTTTTTTTTTTTGCAGTCTAAAATGTTGAGTTGATTGATTCACCGCCATCCTACTGAATGCGTCAAGTCTAAATTCATTTAATCTTTTAAACAAACTCTCACATACAAACGGTCGGTTTCAGTTTCTCACTGCGTTCGGACGAATCGATATACACTACACCACATCACACATTGGCTTCCTTGATATCCGTTTGAAACACTTAAAAGCAACACTACAAAAACTTCTTTCACTTTATCTTCTTCGACAGTGATGGCCTAGAGGTAACGCGTCCGCCTTGGAAGCGAGAGAATCTGAGTACGCTGGTTCGAATCACGGTTCAGCCCGCAATATTTTCTCCCCCTCCACTAGACCTTGAGTGGTGGTCTGGACGCTAGTCATTCGGATGAGACGATAAACCGAGGTCCCGTGTGCAGCATGCATTTAGCGCACGTAAAAGAACCCACTGCAACAAAAGGGTTGTTCCTGGCAAAATTCTGTAGAAAAATCCACTTCGATAGGAAAAACAAATAAAACTACACGCCACGCAGGAAAAAAAAAAAAAAAAAAAAAAAAAGGATGGCGCTGTAGTGAAGCGATGCGCTCTCCCTGGGGAGAGCAGCCCGAATTTCACACAGAGAAATCTGTTGTGATAAAGAGAAATACAAATACAAATACAAACACATCTGCTAGGCAGATGCCTGACCAGCAACACAACACAACGCGCCTTGTCAGACTTTGAGTGCATGCTTATATAATTATTTGTTCACCTATCAGAGTGGATTTTTTTCTACAGAATTTTGCCAGAGGGCAACACTCATTGCCATGGGTTCTTTTTCAGTGTGCCAAGTGCATGCTGCACACGCGGGACCTTGGTTTATCCTCTCATCCGAATGACTAAACGTTCACAGTTTGATTTCCCAGTCAAACTTGGGAGAAGGTGTGAGAGCGGGATTCGAACCCACACCCTCACGGACTCTCTGTATTGGTAGCTGCCACCTTCCTCCAAAACACAAATGGTCAGTGTTGACTGTTGGACACTGTCAAAGGAGGGTAATCCATTTAGAAATATCAAACTGTTATTCATGTGCAAACATAAGTTACTTCCCTTAAAGTGTTGAGGTTTCAGTAAAACAACACAAGATTTTTATGCTTAAATGTAAGCACTGCATCTTCAACATTAAGGTTGTCCTCTGCGTATCAAGGGAGGGAAATCCAGTAAGAAACATCAAACTGTCATTTGCAAATATATGTTACTTCCTCAAAAGTGTTAAGGTTTCAGTAAAAAAAATCTCAAGATTCTTCTGCTTAAATGTAAGTGCAACAGCTTCAACACCAAGGTCATGCTCCTCAAAAATGGGCGTGGAACAGCACGACTGAGTTAAACTTAACATACTTAGCCCCCCCCTTTTTTTTTTTTTTAATCAAATGGCTACCCTGTTTGGATTTAGTGATGGAACATGAATTTAACTAATCTTATATATATGTAGAGCCAGAGCTGATTCCACAGGTGTGGAAACATTATATTGACTAATCTTTGGTTTGATTGGTTTGTTGTGGTTCGGATGTTCTGTGTGATCCATAAGATCTGACTGTCAAGGTGTGCTGTGAGCTGACAATCGAAATGTCATGTTCTGGATCTGTGTTATTCCATTTTTGTTGTTGTTGTTGTTGTTGTTGTTGTGTATAAGTGTGTGTGTGTGTTTGTTGTTGTGGTCGTTGTTGTGTGTGTAAGTGGGTGTGTGTTTGTTATTTGTTTGCTCTTTCCCTTCTTTATTTTTTTTTTTACATTCTTTAAAAAAAATTCATTCCTGCTTGTTGTTTGCCAGGAGTTATTTGTTTCTTAACTCGCAAACTATCACCCTAGTATTATACATGTATAATATACATGTATTACCTTTGTCGCTAAAGGCGTCATAAATTATCATTCAGCTTTACTGATGTGGCATTGAAAACGAAACTGCAATGGAGATGATGTTGAAATGAAAACGTAACCTTCTGTGAAAGGAAAAAAAAAAGTAGGCTGTGTTTATAATTATATTCAAATAATGTTTCTTAATTCTTTCTGTTTTTTACATTAAGAATACTAGTTATTACCTGCAGTGTGTGGATGTATGTATGAAACCGTGTATGTGATATTTTTTTTACATTTGTATCTTCGTAATATTCGTAAAAGCTGCTGTTGACTTTTACAGTTATGGTCCCCATGTTGTTCTATCTTATCTTATCAAATAATAATAGTTATTAAAAAAACAAAAAACCCAAAAAAACCCAACCCAACACACTCACCCCTCAACTTCTTCCCCGTCGTCTCCCTTCTGTCCTTTCTTCAGTTTCTTTTTCTTCGGAGGAGGCTCCCTCTCCCCCAGCAGGTTCTTGGGGCATCTGTAGCTGAGGTGACCTGAGTCCTAGGGGAGAGGAAGAACAAGGCTGTCGGATCTTTCTCAACACATGTAGTATAACATGTAACATGTATCCTTTTTGATAATGTTTGACACAACTACTTTATTTCACAATCCATACATTTTAGTTCGTGTGCAGAAACTATGAAAATGATATATTAGATTCCCCCTCGCCCCCCAAAATTACTTTATTTCATAATCCACACATTTAGTTTGTGTGCAGAAACTAAGAAAATGATTGATTTTTTTCCCCCCAATTACTTTATTTCACAATCCACACATTTAGTTCGTGTGCAGAAACTATGAAAGTGATTGATTTTTTTCCCCCAAAATTACTTTATTTCACAATCCACACATTTAGTTCGTGTGCAGAAACTATGAAAATGATATATTAGATTCCCCCCCCCCCCCCACAAATTACTTTATTTCATAATCCACACATTTAGTTCGTGTGCAGAAACTATGAAAATGATTGATTTTTTCCCCCCAAAATTACTTTATTTCACAATCCACACATTTAGTTCGTGTGCAGAAACCATGAAAATGATATATTAGATTCCCCCTCCCCCCCCCCCCCCAAATTACTTTATTTCATAATCCACACATTTACTTCGTGTGCAGAAACTATGAAAATGATATATTAGATTTTTATCCCCCCAAATTACTTTATTTCACAATCCACACATTTAGTTCGTGTGCAGAAACTATGAAAATGATATATTAGATTTTTTTAACCCCCAAATTACTTTATTTCACAATCCACACATTTAGTTCGTGTGCAAAAACTATGAAAATGATATATCAGATTTTTTTTCCCCAAATTACTTTATTTCACAATCCACACATTTAGTTCGTGTGCAGAAACTATGAAAATGATATATTAGATTTTTTTCCCCAAAAAAATCATATCCTTGAGGCCTGATATTGTATCTAGATCTTTCATTGGAAATTGTGTGATGTAACTGAAGTTTATATGTCAACCTATCACAGAGTAATTGTCAGTACTCGTATGTACATATATATATGAAATGCTCCGATTTTTTCCCCCTCCATACATGTACTTGCACCATACCCCCAGTTTTCCCCTTATATATACGTGGTTTTTTTCATTATAGATCTTATATATATATATATATATATATATATATATATATATATATATATTTATATATATATATATATATATAATTACAAATAATAGTATCAATAGTGTTACTACTTACTGCTTTGTTGTTTTGATTTAAATAAAAACTAGTTTAAAAAACAAACAAACAAAAAAAACAACATGTGACCCAAACCTGTGTTTTCTTCCTTTAGCATCTTTTTACTTTAAGTGATATTAGACATATAATGTCAGTGTGAGTGAGCGAGTGTGTGTGTGTGTGTGTGGGGGGGGGGGGGGGGGGCGGGGGGGGGGGGGGGGGTGTATGAGACTGGAGAGAGACAGAGAGACAGAGACAGAGAGTGAGTGAGTGTGTGTGTGTGTATGAGAGAGAGAGAGAGAGAGAGAGAGAGAGAGAGAGAGAGTGTGTGTGTGTGTGTGTGTGAACTATTATTATTAACTTGATTAAGCGTACAAGTGCCGGTAACGCACTGTGTGTAACTGCAACAAATGACACTGGACACACTGGGGGAAGGATCTTGTCCCTCTTTAGATAGTTTTAAACATTCATCATATCAGCTGTTAAAAATCTTATCTGGGGGCAAAAATCCATCCAGTTACAGTCTAAAAATCTCTATATATGAAACCACCTAAAATCCAGCTCCGGTGTATAAAAAACCTTACATAATATATTTGATTTTCTTCAATTTGGGGGCACAACAACTTGAAATAAAACCCCTTGTGACACACATTTTGCTATTCTTGTTTCCTTTTTATATGGTGTTTACCATTTACACATATTGTATACTTTCATTTATCCTTTTGTTTAACCCCTAGGCTGCTTATATGATGAATTAACTCGTCATGGCAAGCATGTATGCTTTGCTGCCACGATGACGAGATAACTCGTCATCGAAATATTCTGACTTTTCCCTGCTTTGCATTCAGTTCGCTGACAAAAATGCTGGTAGCTTTAGCTTGGGGAATCTTTCTTAGTTTCTAGATTCTATTCATAGCTAGAAACACCATCAACGTCATGGGGCAGTCCTTTATTTGAATGTTTTGGTTGGGTTGCTGGCCACAGTGTTTGCCTGGCTCCTCTCCTCGCTCGCTCGCTCAACAAAATGTCGGACTGACGCCATGCTCAAGACATGAGATCGTGGTGAACTAAATCAGCTAAGATTGCTTTCTTTAGCTGATGCTCAGAAAGAATTGAAGTGTAAATTCGATGGAGAAGACAGTGATGAACATTTATACTAAAATTATAGGGCGATTTGATAGAAAATAAAGGGAGCAATCAAGAGAGTGGTCAAGATATGACTATCAGTGAGTGATGCCGGCTGTACACTTGTAGCAGACGACAGAAAGACTGAGGGGGCGTGGCCTCACATCCACATTATCACTGAGAGAAGTCACAATGCATTGTGTATCTATCTCTTTTTTTTCTTCTTTTTTTTTTATTGTGGTTGTTCTAGTATGATTCTGTGTGTGCAGATATCCATTTGACAAGAAAATATTATATTTTAGTGCAAGTTACCTGACTAATGCTTGTAATGAACAAGTTGAAAATGTGACAAAAAACAAAACACTGATTTCAAAACAACAGCATGTCACTAAAAATATATAAAATGGGTAAACATCATGTGTTTTGTATTCTTTATTCATTTACCTTTCAGAAAATATATACTTTTAAGGGTCTTTCTCCAATAACAAAGAGCACAGAATTTTTTGAAAATTTATACTCGTTTTTTGTGATAAAACCCTGGCAAACAGATTTCACTTAAATCTTATTTTCCTGGCAGTGAAAGGGTTAATGTAGACAGACATGTATATATATATATACTCTTAGATGACAAATGAACTTCCCCTCCCTCCCCTTTCCCTGCCTATGACTGTAGTATGAGGTTTTTCACTTCTTTTCCCTTTCCCTCCGTCACAAAATAACAACAACAACAGCAACCAAAAAACAACCAACCACTACCACCACCACCACACACACACACACACACACACATAACAATGATACATGTGATAATCATGAGTTCAACTTCATGTCATGTGAACAGCTTATTACCTAACTGTTTTACTCACCCCACACTCGTAGCACTTGGTCTTGTCTTTGTATTCCTTCCGCCGAATAAACTCTGGGGCACGGCCATTGTCTTTAGCTATGGTACACTTGATGGTGCGTTCAAACATCTGGAAAATACAAAACATACATATATCAATGAATAAAAAAATTCATTAATTTAAAAAGAATGACTGATAAGTATCATTGCACCAATCTCCTTGATGTAATTGTAAGAGTTATCATCATGGACTGACTTCAAAGTGGCTGTGGATCTGATTCTGAACCAAGCCAGCACATGCCAAATCACACAGAGTGGACACACTACTCAACAACAATTAAAGTGGTATAACATTAATTACTGACTTTCCTCTGATGAGTGGCCTCTTGGTAGCCTGACACCAATAGTTTACCATAAACTGGTATGGTATATATAGGCTGTACAATATACAGCCAATTACAGGCTGTACACAGGCATTGGAAATATGACAAAATGTTTGCAGATGCCAGGCCAAGCATGATACTTGATAATGTAACACTATAACTTATAAAAGGACACAGATAGAACTAAAAACAAAACACAAAAATAGGAATTTTAATTTTCAAAAATGGAAAAAAAAAGAAGAAAGAAATAGAAAACAGCACAGCTGATATTTTGACAATTAGCATTTTGTTTATAAATATTTTATCATTTTCAATCACTATCATTTTCAGAATGTGTATCCTTTAATTGATAATGAATAATATCATTAAAGATTTTCTTCTACACTAGTACATCAATAATTATTCCCTGTGATTGATCCCTCAGGTATTTCAGCAACCAACCCCACCATCCACCCAACCACCCACCCCTGCCATTTCCAGCACCATCTCATCAGTCATACAGCAACCAAACCACTGTCCTAACTAATGCAGGCTTATCAGTTGAATTGTTATCAGGACTGACTGAATACATCCTCTTCCCCATGTAGTTAATATCATAAATAGAATTCATTTCTGAGATTCAAATAATGAAGTCAAGAGTAAGATAGTCCCTATATAGTATAGGTAGCTCCGGCCAAATTTTCAAATTCTTGGCAGAAACTAAGGCTCTAGTTTATGTAAGGCTCCAGCTTATGTAAGTTGCAAACTTACCTGTGTTTTATGTAAGGCTCTGACAGCCCTGTGGGCTGAGTCTCTGTCCAAATACAACACAAATGCCACACCTCGACTTCTGCGGGTGTGCCTATCCTTCATCACAGTCACCCTGCAATCAAATGAATCCTAATAAATTGCTAATGAACTTTACACCTTTAATTTTTTTTTATATGGTTGACTGCTCTGGATATGTGTGTGTATTGTCCATTCTCCAAAGCATGTTGATTGCTACAGGAGGAAAGGTAAGATCATGATTTTTTTTTCTTTTCTAACTACAACAACCTTGAAAACTCAAGACCATGAGAACTGAGATGTACCCACATATCATCTTTGTCATAGAACAGCCACTTTGGTATATAATATATATATACAAAATATTATTATCATCTTTATTTTACCAACAGAGAGAGAGAGAGAGAGAGAGGGGTGGGGGGGGGGGGGGGGAGATAGATTAAAATATTTGCCGAATTTATTTTCAAAACTATGATTTCCCCTTTGTAAACGCTGCAAAGGGAAACTGCGAGAATAAAAACTGTGAAAATAAAACATGCATTCATTCATGATCACATCGACTCGAGCATTCAGGATACTCACTTCACAACTTTTCCATACTTCTCGAAGATTTTATGAAGATCATTGTTGGTCAGAGAAAATGGTAAGTTGGACACATAAATCGTACTTTTGCTCGGACACAGTCCTTTACTCATGATGATGAAGACTCAGCCGCACCACGACGTACACACGTTTTTCCTAAAAGTTCTAAAAAACCTCCAACACCAAGAGAACTGAAAGTAAAAACCACTGCACGCAAATCCTTGTCTCCTTTGGATATCCTGAAGCGCCTCCAACTAGATCAATGTCAAGGAAACATGATGCATATATATATATACGAACGAGTCTATTCTTAATTCACCATGTAATCAAACAAACAAATATCAGTAGCAAAAGACGTGGAGCAAGCATGTTTGCATTTCAACTCGACTGCCATTTTGCAAAGGGACAACACTCTGACACCTGGTAGGCAAAGCGTATTTTTAACAGAACGAACCCAAAGATCACAGCTGCAGTTTCAAGAAAGCCCAAATGGGTGGCTGCCGTCACTTCGGATGAAAGTTAGGGTGAAACTGAGTATTGTGATTTTAGCTATGGCAGACTGCAACGTTTGAGTTCACATTAAAAAAAGAAAAGAAAAGAAAAATAAGATGTGACCAGTACAGAAATAACAAAGTGGTGTATCAGAAACGATTGTTTAAAAAACATGTTATTGTTTTTTTTCGGTGTTGTGACATTCTGGATTGGTTGTCAGAACCAAAAAGTGCTCATCTTGGGTGAGTGTGGGTGGAGCTTTTGAAATGGGATATGGGTGTGGTACAAACCATTGAAACTATGAGTAGATAATGAAAGAATTGGAATTGTACAGGAAATGTTAGTAAATGTGCCGAGGTGCTGAATTGTTGAAAAAAAAAAAAAAAAAAAAAAAAAAAAAAAGAAAAAGAGAGTAAAAATAGTCATTTTGCCTTTATTTTTTCATAGATGAAAAAAAAAAAAAAAAATTATTCAACATCAGTTTATTCACATTGTCCGTCGAACTGTGCAGACGTTTGAAGAAACAGGTCAAGATCGTTCAGGTTACTATGACAGAAGCCACTCGATCTGACTGGTGGAATCCAAAGTCATGGCCAGATACTGTCAGACTGATTGATGGTGAACTGACCAGGTCCAAGGGCACATGATGACAGCTGAGCGTTACACATCGAGGCTGGACATTGAACACCTCACCAGATGCTGCATCCAGTCATGCTGACTCCTGACATTCCTGGAGAGGATGCAGGGTGTGTCTGGTGTGGATCAAGCTGCAGATCAGCCGGTTCAACAGGTGGGTGGTCTGTGAACCATTACTTCAGATGAAAGATTATGTATGGAAAAAAAAAAAAAAAAAAAAATATATATAAAGAGTTTTAACTTTGGTAGACTGCAACAATTTGGTTCACACTGCACACATATTTTTTTTTTAATTGATGGGACCAGTACAGAACCATTACTTCAGATGAAAGATTATGAAAAAATGAAAAAAAAAAAAAAAAAAAGAGTTTTAACTGTGGTAGACTGCAACATTTTGGTTCACACTGCACACAGATTTTTTTTTTTTTTAATTGATGGGACCAGTACAGAACCATTACTTCAGGTGAAAGATTATGTAAAATAAATAAATAAATAAAATTAAAAAAAAGAGTTTTAACTGTGGTAGACTGCAACATTTTGGTTCACACTGCACACACATTTTTTAAAAAATTGATGGGACCAGTACAGAAATAACACAAAATTGTAATAAAGTGATACATGATTACTTAAAAAAAGCATGCGTTTTTTTTCCCCTCTGTCTGTATCAAAGCATTTTCCTTGAAACAAACATGATATAATAGCATAAAACCAGGTTCCTGATACTTAATGATTCCTGCTTTTGTATTAAAAAAAATGCTCAGTCATTTAAATGCTTGAATGCCTCCCTTCACACATAAATTACCCGTCCCATTCCAATGTAGCATCAGTGTACGGCTCACAGCAATATCAATTTTGTGATGAAACTTAAATTGGATCATAGATTCAGCAGTGTTCAGAACAGCAAATTCTTGATACCCCATCTGTTCACTATTGGTTGTGAAAGCCAGACAGTTTACACCAGCCATATATTTGGACAGTAGGTGCTTAACTTGGAAGTCACAGTGAATGTAATACTTTTACAACACTGCTGACTGAAAATTGTAAATGTATACAAAATTTCAAAATCCATTAGCTGCTTATTACTTGTCTGCCTAATCATGCACTGAAACAAAATGGGGTGGGGAGTGGGGATGGGGGAGGGATTGTTGAACGAGTAAAATCGTGAATTTACCTACTTCCGGGAGGTTATCAGCCGTAGTTTCGTTTTCTCCGCATAGGCGGATAGACCCCTGCCGGAGTCTGCACTAGTTGGGTCACGGTTAAGTATGTTATTTAAACGTAATTTTAGATAGAAAATTTCCTTTGTATTGCTTGCACACAATGTAAATGCCAGATTTGAATATTCTTTGGATTCATTTTCTTTTCTTTTATTTCGTTTCATTTTAATCTGAATGATTTTAATCTAAATTGTTATATTTTGTATTTTTAAGAGGTAAATGATTGTTAGTCTATGTCTGTATTGAATTTTGATTTGATGCTGTTGTTCCATTTATCAGTAGGAGCAAAGTTAAGAAGGGTTATATACTAATATAAATTGAGTGGGGGGGGGGGGGGGGGGGGGGGACAAGTTTAATCGTGAATTAACGTAAATGTCAGGTTTGAATAGTCCTTGAGTTCATTTTATTTTATTTTATTTTGAATAATTTGAATTTGATTTTATTTCTTTCGAGTTTTTAAGAAGCGAACTAGTCTTCATAAGAAGAAGAAGAAAACAGCAGAGGCACTATCACATGCCCCATGAAACGCGCAACTAAGGTCGGCAACTATGTTTTGCAAACAATCCTAACATGCATTCATTGTTAACGCCCCTGTCTTGCTGCAGACGACATGTGTGCACAAAATTGTTATCATTCTTCTTTATATCGACCTTTCATCAAGTTGAACGTTATTTCAAACTTAAAGGAGGTGCATGGTGCCTTTACTTTACAGTATAAAGAACCCCACAGTCGACAGCTGTTTGCAGTCAGTTGCATCCAATAAGACGTGATTCTCATGAGGAGACTTGTTTTCCCAGCTGGGACTTTTTTTTTTTTCTTCTTTATTTTCTTCTTTACACATTGGCCTACACGATGCCAACTCGACAACAAAATCAGTGATCGGTCATCAGCAAAGTGACGTCGTGAAGTCAGTGGCTAAACACATCGGGAAAATCGTTTACCGCTTGGTTTAAACATTTTCAAAAAACAATACAAAATACAGCATTCAATAACGAAGAGGGAAAACTTGAGCAACAACAAGCCTGAGCTTATATCGTGCTCGTTTACTGCTTGAAAACACATTGCGGACTCTTCACGAACTTATGGCGAAGTGATTATTAGAAAGTAATTGGACACCCGTTCGCTTAAACGGTGCATTTAGAGCGCGACGTCATAAAACGTGTATTTGGCTCACTACCTGTGGGTGACGTATCGTTGTCGTGGGAAACATGTTTGCGATGAACCAAAACATGAGTGTTGTAAGTAAACTGGGTCTGGTTCTGTCTGTCTGTCAGTCCGTCTCAGAGAGAGAGAGAGAGAGAGAGAGAGAGAGAATGTTTAGAGCAAATGTTTGACTGAAGTAAAGGCTGCGCGGTTTTAATGACGAGTTACTGAAGAATGCCCAGAAATCGCATTCCTGTGGCCAAGGTACTGTCAAAGGTCGTCGATACTTCGTCACACACACACACACACACACACACACACACACACACACACACACACACACACACACACACAGTATACCTACTCACACAGTCACGCGCACACACACACAGAGTATACCTACTCACACACACAGTCACTCACGTAACTAACTTCTCTCTGAAATACTGTTCTCCACGTTTCTACCCACAATGCCAACCCCGTGACACCACCCTCCTACACCCCCACCCCACCCACCTCCATCCCTCAAGAAAAAAGAAAAGGAAAAAAAAGGGAAGGGGTCTGGGGTGTAATATCAGAAAAAAATCGAACATTCCAGATCGATAATATTTCCGGAATTTCTCATTGCGATCCTGTCGGCTGCGGATATTGTCTTCAGGCAACGGGTGTTCGCTCCAAAACACAGCTGTTGCACCGCGTTAGGGAAAGGGGAAAGAGGGAAATCGAACTAGGCTGGGACGGGCGCCATAGCCGAATGGTTAAAGCGTTGGGCTTTTAGTCTGAGGGTTTCGAATCTCGGTAACGGCGCCTGGTGGGAAAAGGGTGGAGATTTTTTCCAGATCTCCCAGGTCAGACCGGCTTGTGCCTGAACCCCCTTCGTGTGTAATCGCAAGCAGAAGATCAGATGCACACGTGTTATGTCAGCGTTCGGTGGGTTATGGAAACAAGAACATACCCAGCATGTAAACGGAGTATGGCTGCCGACATGGTGGGATAAATAAAAACGGTCATTCACGTAAAAGCCCACTCGTATACAAACGACTGAACGTGGGAGTTGCAGTCCACGAACGAAGAAGAAGCTGAAAAAAAAGAAAAAAAAAGAAAAAAAAGAGTAGGGGTGAGACTGGTGGGAGGGAGGATGTGGATAAGGAATGAAGGCGAGGAGGGGTGGGGGAACGCAAATAAACACGCAAATAAAACGCAAATAAGTACGGTCTGTAGTGATAATGTTGTGGTGCTGCATGTCTCCTCCTCCTCTCCTCCTCCTCCTCCTTTTTTTGTGCAGGGGTGGTGGGATTTGGGGTGTAGGGGGTCCCCACTAATAGTATGCCACTGACCGAAATGATTCTCATAGAATCTAACTCGCCCTTCCAGTACTTCGCGAAGACTTGTTAGTGGTTAACGTGTGCCCATTTGGCAGTAGCATCAGGTGTAGTAGTAAGGTCCAAGATTCACGTCCACATGATAAAAACAAAAACAAAAAAACTTAGATCGATCCCGATCAGTCTTTGACCAAGATGAAAGTAACAGACTTCTTCAGTGGCCCACACATAAACCCACGATCGATCTTGATCAATCGATTGATTGGCCCCCTAACCATGCGTGCCCAGCAGTTGGTCACGGTTCATCAGGCAGACTGGAGGTGGTGGAATATTGGTAGTCGTGGAAGGACCCTGCTGTGCCTTGGAACTGGAGACGACACCGTGAAACTGACTGCCGTCACTCTGCGGCACTACAGAGTCATCGTGTTACCACCCCAGTCAGGTATTTAGCGTTTGGGTCAGAATTCACCGTAGAGTCATCATCTTACCACCCCAGTCAGATATTTAGCGTCTGGGTCAGAATTCAGCAGGCGGTATTCAGTGGTACATGGTCATCCTGGAGCCTAGATCGGCACAGGGTAAATGAATGACGTCGGAAAGAAGACATGTCTTCTGTGATTGCATGGTCACGAGCCGTCTTGTCTTGTCTTGTCTTGTCTTGTCTTTCCAGTCAGTGGTGAAGCGTGTGGTTTGTGGGTCTTGAAGTGCCGTTAGCAGACTCGCACACAATGCACAAACACACATACATGCACACATCGTGAATGCTCTCTCTCTCTGTGTCTCTCTCTGTCTCTCTGACTGTCTCTCTCTCTCTCTCTCTCTCTCTGTCTGTCACACACACACACACACACACACACACACACACACACACACACACACACACACACACACACACAGGCCTCTCTCTCCTTCTCTCTCTCTCATGCACACACACCTGTCTCTTTTTCATACGCACACCTCTCTG
>NC_134883.1:44114173-44119173 GCF_041734735.1 Babylonia areolata
GAAGTTCTTTGTTCAAAGACTTGGCACGTATTTGAAAACGTTAATCGCTGTACAGAAGAGAAAAGCTACATGGACACAAACAGACAGAGACACAGACAGACAGACAGACAGACAGACAGACACACACACACACACACACACACACACACACACACACACGCACATAGATGTCTTTTTTGTCTATGCGGTTGGTCTGTTGCATAGTTAAGTCCCCCCCCACTCTCTCTCTCTGTGGATGGGTGGGTGGAGAGACAGACAAACAGACAGACAGACAGAGACAAGGAAATAGATCTATAGACAGACGTTTCCGAATGACGTAGCGTGCGTGGATCACCACCCCACAAAATGGCGGAAGAAGGCGGCTCTAAGAAAGCCAGATATTACAAGGGTGTGTAGGTCTCCTCGCAGTTCTCACTAGCCTAACTAGATGTAGAACACGAATGTGTATTGAACCAGTTGCTAGGAATAGACCAAGTGGAATACCCCCGCGCGGTGTATCCGTTTTTGATAGATTTTATAGAAATTATTGTAAAAAAAAAAAATCCGGACCTAGGTATTGTATTGTATTGCACTGTATTGTATTAGCCTTTATCACAAACCTGTTTCTCTGTGTGAAATTGGAGCTGCTCTTCCCAGGGAGAGTGCAGTGCATAGCAACAGTGTAACGCTACCCTTTTTATTCTTTCTTTCTTTCTTTCTTTCTTTCTTCTGTTTGTTCCCCGGCACTGAAGGGTTACTTAAATCAATTCTACAAATTAGATGGCATGGTGGTGTAATAACTCGGCATATATATGTATATATCACAGATTGGCATAAGCTTACAGATGGGCCGGCAGCAAAGTGAGAGCTGTTTGATTAACTGTTTCTCCATTGCAGTGGGGAGTCATTAACAGCTTAGTCTTTCGTGAAGGACTGTGACTCTCAAACTAGGAGGCAAAACTGCACTGGTTCTTAGTGCTGCAGCCCTGGGGGCTAGCTGGTCGTTGGGAAGCATACCAACGCCGACTGTCCTAAAACCCTCTTGACCGAGAGGTGTAACTTGGGCAAGACACTCTCCACTATAATCAAATTCTAGCCAAGATAGTCGGGACAGCAGTTGCCTCCTCTGCTGCTCTGATGGTCGTAGTCAAACACAACTGACTATCGTACATAACTAATTGTTAGGAATCGACCAAGTGGAATACAAATGATATATTTGTTCTTGACAGGAGTTATAGAAATTAATGTTGTAACAGATCCCCGGCTATCAGTCGAACATTTTGTTGACTTGGGCGCAAGATATGTAAGCGGCTGAAAATATTGTGCATGTGTTTCCCAAAACTAACCAAGATGTATTGTTTAAAATAAAAAAGTAGCATTTTTATGAGACTTAGTGCTGGCTGAACAACGGTATTTGAACTTCAACCCTTGCAGTCGGGGGGTGGGGAGGGGGGGAGAGGTTGGTGGGGGGGTGGGGGGGGGGGGGAGGAGGGGCGAACTACCGAACGATTCGGCTGTTGGCAGCCGTTGTGTTCTAATCTTTTCTTTTCCATACATCAGTTGTAATTCATGAAGCTGGCCCCACATGGGACCTAATTTATTATAATGTGTGGTTCGTCCGTCGGGATCGACGAGGACCATCTAGTCATCCAGGGGGTGGGTGGGCTGGGCTCTGTGGGTGCGCAGATGACGGATCAGGCCAATCCGCGCCCCGGAAGGTTCTGACGCAGTGTGGACAGGGGATGGTGGCGGCTGTCGGGGACTTGCTGGCACTGCTTTTCCTGGCCTGTCTGCGTTGCTCTGCTGCAGCGATTCTGTTGGCCTCACATAAATGTAAACTTGAACTGAATTGAACGTTTTAGATTTTGGAACGTGGTTTCGCTACATTGAATCTTGGAACTGAGTCTTACTCTTTATTTTTATATATATATATATATATTTATCCAGTTTGCAATTCAGTCCTAGGCCTCTTTTTGGTCATTGACCAATACCAGGGGGCGACTGTTCATTCTAATACGAAATCACGACCCACGGTGGAGGATCAGTCCATCCCATATGTGCGGCAGCGCAACTGCTTCTGGCGAGTGGCCGTTCCTTTCTCTGGGAGTCTAATCCCATATGCCGTGAATCCGATTACCATAATCATTACGTGTTTCCCCTTTTCTTCCCAGCGTTCCGCGCTTTGATCGCTGTTACTCTTTATTTTCTGGTCAGATTAGAGTTGTTGTGGGGGAAAATAATGTATATGATTACCGGTTGCACACATATGCAGATATGGTTATGCAGACGCGCGCAGGCACACCGGTAGAGAGAGAGATGGGTGGTGGTGGAGGGGGGGGGGGGGGGGAGAGAATGAGGGAGAAAGGGGACACACACACACACACACAACACAAAACACACACACACACACACACACACACACACACACACACACACACACACACACATATATCTATCTATCTATCTATCTATCTATCTATCTATCTATCTATCTCTCTCTCTCTCTCTATATATATATATATATATATATATGGGACCAATCCAATGATTCCTCTTTTAAAAGAAAGAAAGAAAAAAAAACCCTCGCTGCTTAACTCTGAACAGACGACAACACAGACAACGATGACAGTGTTTCGCCGCTGATGACATCATTAACATGTTATTAGCGGAAAGTTCTCACACTGAAGAAGAGGACGAAGATAAAGAATGCCGCATTTTTCCAACGCCGAAAGCTATATAATAGACCGGGCCATTCAGACATCCACTGGACATGTATCAGGTATTTGTGTTCTCACACTGAAGAAGTGGATGAAGACAAAGAATACCGCATTTTTCTAACGCCGAAAACTATAGGCTGATACCGCATTTTTCTAACGCCGAAAACTATAGGCTGATACCGCATTTTTCTAACGCCGAAAGCTATAGACTGGACCACTCAGACATCCACTGGACATTGGGAAATCATTTACTGCTTAGTCTATTGTGAAGGACTATGACTCTCAAACTAGGAGGCAAAATTGCACTGGCTCTTAGTGCTGCAGCCTTGTGGGCTAGTTGGCCTTTGGGAACCATCCCAACGCCGACTGTCCTAAAACCCTCTTGGCCGAGAGAGTGGGGATGTAACTTGGGCAAGACACTCTCCACTATAATCAAATTCTAGCCCAAATAGTCGGAACAGCAGTTGCCTCCTCTGCTGTTCTGATGGTCATAGTCGGACACGACTGACTATCATACCGGACATTGATGATGTATTTGTAGAGGGAAGCAAAGGGGAAGACTGGCCAGTCCCCAGTGAGTTAAAGCTGAGTTTCAGTTTCAGTTTCTGAAGGGGGCGTCACTGCGTTCAGACAAATCCATACACGCTACTCAACATCTGCTAGGCAGATGCCTGACCAGCAGCCTGACCCAACGCGCTTTGTCAGGCCTCGAGTACGTGTGTGTGTGTGTGTGTGTGTGTGTGTGTGTGTGTGTGTCTCTCTCTCTCTCTCTCTCTCTCTCTCTCTCTCTCTGTGTGTGTGTGTGTGTGTACCTATCAGAGTGGATTTCTTCTACAGATTTTTTGCCAGAGTTTTAAAGCTGAAACCATTACGCCTTCAAAGTAAACTCGATCCAGGCAGGACAAAAAACCAAGGCGCATTCGATTCCTTGATCTTCGTACGAAGATATCTATCTGACACTGCTCGTGCACATGAAAGCATACTGGCTACTCATAGCAACTGAATCAACAGACCGCTTAACTACAAAGAGCTGAACAACAGCAGAGCAAGAGAAAAAAGAGAGAACCAATTATTTGTAGTTACGCTGCACACTGGTGCGTGTTTGGGATAAACCCTTTGGGGTTGGGCTGTACCCTGTTATGAACCTGTGTCTGCATAAATGTGTGTGTGTTCGTGTGTGTCGTGTGTGTGTGTGTGTGTGTGTGTGTGTGTGTGTGTGTGTGTGTGTCTGTTCATGTGTGTGTGTGTGTGTGTGTGTGTGTGTGTGTGTGTGTGTGTGTGTGTGTGTGCATTCGACAACTTTAGAAACGAAGATACTTGCCAAGTGGAAAAAAACAACACCCAAACTACTTTACACCAAAAAACCGAGATTTTCTTCGCTCGCAGGAATGCTTACACAATTTTATAATCATTCCATTGTCATATTATTTATTGACGCGAGTGTCGTGTGTGAGGGAAGGGGGGGGGGGGTAGGGGTGTGTGGGGTGGTAAGGGAGAGAGGTGAAGGGGGGGGGGGAGGTGGCAGGTGGGGTGGGAGGGGGAGCGGGTGTCGCACGTGCTTCAGACTCCTCTCGTTTCTCTCTACCTCCGTCTCCTACTTGCATGTCTCTCAATCTACCCCTCTTCCCCCCCCCACCCCCCACCCCCCTCCTTCCACGCTCTCACCACACCTTCCATCCTCCACCACCTCCTCCCACTAACCTTTCGTCCCCGTTCTCCATCTACTTTTTTTTTTCTTTCGGTTTTTTTTTTTTTTTAAATATATATATTAAAAAACTTGTTTTATTCAATAGAAGTACATAGTTCAACTGCCTGTTTTATGATGATATTGGAGCGCGGGGGGGGGGGGGGGGGGGGGGGGGGGGAGAGGCGATTGGGAGGGGGGGGGGGGTGTTCGAATACGTACTCTATCTCATACGTTCCCCCAACACCTCCCACCAACCCTCGCCCCCTCCGCCCTCATCCATATCTCTCACTCTCCACTCCATCGAACTCCATCTTACGTCGTCTTCCCTCCCTCTATGCGATGATATCACTGGGCTTTTTGTTGTTGTTGATATTGTTGTTGTTGTTGTTTGTTTTTTCGTGGGGTGGTATGTGTGTGTGTGTGTGTGTGTGTGTGTGTGTGTTTAAATCTATGTTAGTGTGTTAGTGTTTGTATGTGTTTGAGTGTGTGCGTGTGCGCGCTTTGGGTTTCTTTTTTTTGTGTGTGTGTGTGTGTGTGTGTGTGTGTGTGTGTGTGTGTGTGTGTGTACGTGTGTGTGTTTGTGTGTGCGTGTGTGCGCGTGTGTGTGTGTGTGCGCG
>NC_134883.1:44124173-44131673 GCF_041734735.1 Babylonia areolata
TGATATTCTTTTTTTCTTTCTTTCTTTCTGTGTGTGTGGATTTTGTCAACTTTCATTGTGACAAGATTTCGATCTCCACACTGTGTGTTTGAATTTAGTCAACCTTCATAGTGACAAGATTTCCAAGATTTCTAATCTCCAAACTGTGTTTTTTGGATTTTGTGAACCTTCATAGTGACAAGATTTTTTTTTTTATCTCCAAACTGTGTGTTTGGATTTAGTGAACCTTCATAGTGACAAGATTTTTTTTTAATCTCCAAACTGTGTGTTTGGATTTAGTGAACCTTCATCGTGACAATATTACGGACCTCCAAACTATACCGTGAAAAGTTAGATCCAAATAAAAAAATTATAAAATAAAAGAAGAGAGAGAGAGAGAGAGAAAAAAAAAAAGGAGAAAAAAAAAGAAAAAGACAACTCGAGCGATGCGCTACCACGTAGAATGGACCATTCCCACCCAGCAGTGTTAAAAGGGAGGCATCCAGTGAGGTAGCTATGATCGAGGTACCACCTGTGAGGTGCCACCACCACCACCACCACCTGTGAGGCACCCCGGGTACGTGAGGAGCACGCACAGCACACAGTATGAGCGGCGGGGTGACCCTGCCGGCCATTTCCGGGGCCACAGGGCAAGGGTCAAGGCCGAGCAGCCGAGCGGAGTCCGCCAAGGGGGGGCTGACCCACAAGCCGGGGAACAGCACCTCCCAGGCTTTCTATTCAGGTACGTCCAGTCAGTCAGTGGTCCCAGGGTGTTCAACGGTTGGTTGTTTGGTTGCTTGGTAGGTTGGTTGGTTGGTTGGTTGGTTGGTAAGTTGGTTGGTTGGTTGGTTGTTTGGTTGCTTGGTAGGTTGGTTGGTTGGTTGGTTGGTTGGGCTGGTTTTGTTCGTTTTGTTTGTTTTGCATGATTGATTTGGTTTGGTTTGGTTTGTCTTTTGTTGTTGTTGTTGTTGTTGTTGTGTGCTTTGTCTTTCATTTTTCTGTGTAGCTTTTTTTGTAATGGTGGAAGTGATTGATGGATGATGTGGAAGAGACAGAGAGGGAGGGAGGGAGGGAGAAGGGGAGAGGGAGATGGAGGAGAGAAAAGAGAGACAGACAGCGAAGAGAAGAAAGAAGAGAAGAGAGAGAGAGAGAGAGAGAGAGAGAACATTCTGACAATTTTGGCCATTGCGTAGAAAGCTAGGAAAACAACAACAACAACAAAAGTAGATAATGATAATAATAGAAATTAAGGGGGCGGGGCGATATTTAAGAGGCCTTCAGACACCGAAACAGATTCACAGACACACACACGCACACACACACACACACACACACACACACACACACACACACACACACACACACACACACACACACACACACACACACACACACACACATACAAGGACGTGTATGGGGAGATACGGGGTAGTGCTTGGGGTGATCGTTTGGCATGCCCCATAATCCGCATGATTCTTTCAAACAAAAGTTCTCCCCCTAATGTTTGATCAGTTCCAAAACAAGACCGATAAGCCGAGGCGAGATAAAACAACGCCCAGTGTTAAGACTCGCCCCCCAAGCTTAACAATTTTGAATCGCAAACACGATTTTCGTACTTCTTCGTTCGTGGGCTGCAGCTCCCACGTTCACTCGTATACACAAGTGAGCTTTTACGTGTGTGACCGTTCGTTTATACCCTGCCTGTTCTTCTTCTTCTTCTTCTACTACTACTTCGCTCGTGGGCTGCAACTCCCACGTTCACTCGTATGCACAGGAGTGGGCTTTCACGTGTATGAGCGTTTTTACCCTGCCATGTCGGCAGCCATACTCCGTTTTCGGGGGTGTGCATGCTGGGTGTGTTATTTTTTTTTTCCATAACCCACCGAACGCTGACATGGATTACGGGATCTTTAATAACGTGCGTTATTTCGAACTCGGGACCCTGACATTTAAAGTCCAACATTTAACCACTCGGCTATTGCGTCCGTCATTTTTCGAAACTGAACAGAAACTTTCGTAAGGAACGTGAAGCTGTATCTGTTTCACAATGGAAGTCGCGCAAACTATGCAGCAGCACCCGAAGAAATGGGGTTTTGCTCACGATGGGGGTATTTACATTGTTTGAACGCCCCCCCCCCCCGGGGGTATAGCATGAGACCTAGGCCCACTCCGCGCAGATACCCAAGAATCTAGGGTCAGTTTGACTGGCCGGTTGTGGCAGTGTAAGGAGGTCTGGCATCCAGACGGTGGAAAATATGAGGATATGCTGAGGGCTTGAAGAACAAGGTTTTTTTTTTTTTTTTTTTTTACAGAACATGGAGTTACCCACTTCTTCCCACCCGCCCCCCTCCCCGCCCACCCTCCCACCTACCAGTTCTCTCAGTCTCTCTGGAAATATATGCGTAAACAAGACTCTGTCTGTCTGTCGGTCTGTCGGTCTGTCTGTCTCTCTCCTCTCTCTCTCTTTCTCTCCTGTCTCTCTCTCTCCTCTCTCTCTCTTTCTCTCCTGTCTCTCTCTCTCTCTCTCTCTCTCCTTCTGCTCTCTCTCTCTCTGCCCCTCTCTCTCCTCTCTCTCCTGTGTCTCTGGTCTCTGCCCTCTCTGTGTCTCTGTCTCTCTGTGTCTCGGTCTCTCTCTGTGTCTCTGTCTCTCTCTGCCCCTCTCTCTCTCTCCTCTTTCTCTCTTTCTCTCCTGTCTCTCTGTGTCTCTGTCCCCCCCTTCTCTCTCAGTGTCTCTGTCTCTCTCTCTGTGTCTCTGACTCTGTCCCTCTCTCTCTCACTCTATGTGTCACTGTCTCATTCTCTGTCTCTGTCCCCCCCCCCCCTTATCTCTCTCTCTCTCTCTCTCAGTTTTTGCTGGGTTGTTTGATTTCTGTATCTTGAGGGCCGGAGGACACAAACAGCATGCCTTTACTTATCCACTTCCCTCATTAAAAGCAATTCAATTCAATTCAATCACTCACTTACTGTGAGGTGAATAAACTTAGTTTGAACTGAGTCACCGCGAGGAATTTTGCGATTACATCTCAAGGAAAGAGCAGTTAGTGGTTTGTGGCATTTACGACCTTACCTGGATAACTACGGTTTTGGTTTTGTTATGGTGATGATGATGATGATGATGATGATATGAGTACTTATATAACGCCTATATCCTCGGTTGGAGACCAAGCTCTAAGCGCTTTACAAACACGGAGTCATTTGCACAACAGGCTGCCTACCTGGGTAGAGGGGTTCATGTTTGTAGCAACTGCAAGCCGTCTTGACCATTGCCGACCTAAACCTCTATTGCTGCCCTGTCTGAAATGATTCAGTACTTCGGACCCCAATCCGCTAGCAGTGATCTGCGTATCGATCTTATTGAGCCTTGCTCGGCGTTAACCCTTTCACCGCCAGTCAGTTTAGAGTGCAAATTAACCTTTTGCAGGAACCAGAGAAAAGATGGTGTCTAAGAATAGCTGGGGATTCCCCTATGATGTGTAGAGAAAAAAAAAGGCCAATCCTACCACTGACAATTAAGAGCATTAGGTTAATGCACAAAAGGCCCATCATCTGGTTGCATTTCAGTGACATGGGTGCTTTACCTAGCTGGCGCCGAAATGCAACATTGGCGGTGAAAGGGTTAAAGCTGGTGTGAAGCCGATTCGTTCAACGTGTTTTTGAGCAGAAGCTGTAACTCTTTGTTGCGGTTTTCATGGCTTATAATAATGAATGGGTTGTTTTGTATCGTTGTGTGTGACGGGTGCAACAGCCGAGTGGTCAAAGCGTTGGGCTTTCAGTCTGATGGTCCCGGGTTCGAATCTCCGTAACGGCGCCTGGTAGGTTAAAGGAGATTTTTCCGATCTCCTATGTCAACATATGTACAGAACCTGCTTGTGCCTGAACCCCCTTCGTGTGTATTCGCAAGCAGAAGATCAAATACGCACGTTGAAGATCCTGTGATCCATGTCAGCGTTCGGTGGGTTGTGGAAACAAGAACATACCCTGCATGCACACCCCCGAAAACGGAGAATGGCTGCCTACATGGCGGGTTAAAACGGTGATACACGTAAAAAAAAGCCCAGTCGTATACGTACGATTGAACGTGGGTGTAGCAGCCCACGAACGAAGAAGAAGAAGAAGTATCGTTGTGTCTGGCGAGAGGAAAATGGTGTTGGAATATTGGCTGTTTGATGGACTGGTTGAATGTAGTAGGCTGGAAGTTTGCTTCTTGAACATTGGGATTTTTTCCCCTTTAAGCAGTATTTGGTTTGACCAGCGTTTTTTTTGTTTTGTTTTGTTTTTGTTTTTTTGCTGCCCCATCATCTGCACCGTTTCAGTGGTATTACTCCCACGCCGCTCATTTAGATTCTCCCATACACGGTCATCGATGTTAGGTCGCCAGGAGGCCACACACCAGAGGAGACCCTGCACTGCTGCTGAGTCATTTCGGTGGTGTTCAGTGGTGCCTGTTCTGATTTAACGTACTGAGGACACCACCTACTAATCCCCCTACTAAGGACAATAATGGCTTAGTCGCGGAGCCAGACTGAGTGAGCGTCCCTCCCAGAGTGGAGACCGCCACCACGCCCTTCAAACAACAGCCTCACATGACTCTGCCGACACTGAAGACATTGACAGGACTCACACCAAGCACAGCAGTGGAGAGGTATCGAAATTGAAGTCACCATGAGAGCAGGGCGTGAAAGGCCACAGACTTCGAGACTGTTTTGTCTATATTGATGATGATGGAGGAGGAGGATGACGATGATGATGACGATGTTGCTATGGAGGGTTTGACCAGCGTATTAGGTCAGTGGATAAATGACACACCTGCTACTCTCCCCCCAGTTTTTAAGTTGAAGTAGGTGTGATGCCGCGAACATGGACCAGTGAACACACTGTGACGCCGCATAGAAACTTACAATGAAACGGTGTGACGGCACAGAGTTTTAAGGACAGTTTACTGAAAAGGTGTATATATAGATATTCAGGATTAAAGAGGCTATGCCAGTCTTGAATAAAAGCTAATTTGTTTTTGCACATTTCTTCTGTCTTTGCTGCTGTGTGCACATGTCAAATGATTGGTATAAGGACAGGCCCGGTGCTTCCTTTTTTGAGGAAGTGTCTGGGTTTGTTCCAATGTACCTTTTATTTACCTGTGTGCTAGCTGAATCGGTAGCGAAAGCATCACTGACTTGAAGTTGTGTAACTTGTGTAATGGAGAGAGTTACCACTCTTTACTATTTGTTAATGTATATATAGATAAGTTTAAGTTTTCTCAAGGAGGCGTCACTGCGTTCGGACAAACCCATACACGTTACACCACATCTGCTAGGCAGATGCCTGACAGCAACATAACCCAACGCGCTTATCAGGCCTTGAGTGCATGCTTATTGTGTAACTGTCAAGAGTGGATTTCTTTTAAAAAAACAACCTAATTTTGCCAGGAGACAACACGCTTGTTGCCATGGGTTCTTTCTCAGTGCGCCAAGTGCGTGCTGCACACAGAGTTTATCGTCTCATTCGAAATACTAGACGCTCATTTCGATTTTCCAGTCAAACTTGGGAGAAAGGGCGAGAGAGGAATTCGAACTCATATCCCTCACGGACTCCCTGTATTGGCAGCTGAGCGTCTATACCAGTGTGTCACCATCCTCTTCGTTTAAAGATAAACTGAAGAGATTGCTTGATTGATCCACTGATTGAGAGAGATATCAACTATAGAAAATCCTGGAATGTATTTGAACCAGTTTTAAAAGTTCTCACCCTCTTCCATTCTATCTCTCTCTCTCTCTCTCTCTCTTTGTGTGTGTGTGTGTGTGTGTGTGTGTGTGTGTGTGTGTGTGTGTGTGTGTGTGTGTGTGTGTCTGTCTCTGCCTCTCTCTCTGTTTCTGCCTCTCTCTCTGTCTCTGCCTCTCTCTCTCTCTCCCTCTGGCTCTGCCTCTCTCTCTCTCTGACTCTGCCCCTCTCTCTTTCTGCCTCTGGCTCTGCCTCTCTCTCTCTGTCTCTGCCTCTCTCTCTCTCTGCCTCTGGCTCTGCCTCTCTCTCTCTATGTCTATGCCTCTCTCTCTCTCTGCCTCTGGCTCTGCCTCTCTCTCTCTCTGTCTCTGCCTCTCTCTCTGGCTCTGCCTCTCTCTCTCTCTGCCTCTGGCTCTGCCTCTCTCTCTGTGCCTCTCTCTGCCTCTGGCTCTGCCTCTCTCTCTCTCTCTGTCTCTGCCTCTCTCTCTGTCTCTGCCTCTCTCTCTCTCTGCCTCTGGCTCTGCCTCTCTCTCTCTCTCTGACTCTGCCTCTCTCTCTCTCTGTCTCTCTCTGTGTCTGTCTCTGTCTCTTGTCTCTTCCGTGTCCGTCTATGTCTTTCTATCTGCCTACCTGCCTGTCTATCTCTGTTTTAATCTTTGTCTGTCTGTATGTCTGCCTGTCTGTATCTGTCTTCAATCTTTTTCACTCCGTCTGTCAACCTGTCTGCCCGTCTCTCAAGTCTTTCCCTCTCTCTGTCATCATTCTTCCTGCTGTCTTGAGCTGCACGTGTACGTACGTGTTAGTGTGTCTTCGCTAAAAATCAGTGTTTACCCAGCTCAACACTGCCGTTTCTCATGGTTTCTTTAAACCCGTTGAATGTTAAAAAAGAACCCGTGGGTTTTCTATACACATTGATTTTATGACAGTCGCTTAATCCCTCTTTATAATACTTTCAATTCAGATTCTTCCCGTTTGTAGTTCCTGTCAGATCCGCCGTGATACCGTTTTCGGAGCTGAGCCCCGCTGTTTTTTTAAAATTTAAATATTTTTTATTTTTATTTTTATTATTTTATTTTTATCAGTTTCTTTTCGTAACTGTTGAACCCCAGGTTGACAAGATAAACCGATATAAATCGCTGTCACTTTTTTTTTTCTCTCTCTCTCTCTCCTCTTTTCTTTGACTGAAAAGAAAAAAAAATGCAGCCATGTTATTTCTCTCTCTCTCTCTCCTCTCTCTCTCTCTCTCTCTCTCTCTCTCTCTCTCTCTCTCTCTCTCTCTCCTCGCTCTCTCTCTCTCCACCCTCACTCTCTCTTTCTCACACACACAAAATATGGACAAGTCTTCTAATCGTGGCTGAATGGGGTGGAAAGTACCCGTTGAAGGGGAGCGTAATTTATGTGCATATTTTTAGCACCTGTGTTATCGGCACTGGGTTTCTGTGATTGTGCAAGGGCTGTCGGCTTGTCGAGGTCTAGTCGTGTCTGCAGGGATTTGGAGCTGCACTGGCACTAGCAGGAGCTTGGGGGGGAATAAGGAAATCAAGAGCGCCAAGGAAGGGAGCCGGAGATAGAGGGAGAAGGTAGAGGAGAGAGAGAGGGGGGTGGGGAGAGAGAGGGAGAGAGAGAGGGAGAGAGAACACACGCACGCACGCGCGCGCGCGCGCACACACACACACACACACACACACACACACACACACACACACACACACACACACACACACACAGGGGGCGGGGAGGGAAAGAGAAAAGGGGAGTTAGAGGGGGGGGGGGAGAGAGAGAGAGAGAGATTCAGATTCAGATGTT
>NC_134883.1:44139173-44144173 GCF_041734735.1 Babylonia areolata
CTTTGGTCTGTCCTTTGCATTCAGCTCCCATGTGTCGTGGCTGATGCTGAAGGCCTTCAGAAAAGCTTTCAGAGTGTCTTTGAAGCGCTTCTTTTGGCCTCCATGGGAGCGCTTGCCATATTGGAGTTCGCCATACAGCAGTTTCTTGGGGAGCCGGTGGTCTGGCATGCGAACTAAATGGCCTGCCCAGCGCAGCTGGGCCTGCATCAAAATGGTGTAGATGCTGGGCAAGTTTGCACGAGTGAGCACCTCTGTGTCAGGGATCTTCTCTTGCCACTTTATGCCGAGAAGTTTTCTGAGGCTGGTGGTGTGGAAGTGGTTCAGCTTTTTGGCGTGGGGTTTGTAGACCGTCCATGATTCACATTCATAGAGCAGTGTGGTGAGAACTATGGCCTTGTATACTTTGAGCTTCGTCTCCAGGGTGATGCCTCTCCTGTTCCAAACGTTCTTATGGGATGAAGGATGACTGATGACTTGCGCAATGACTTTGTTTATAGTGAGGAGGAGTTGCGCACCGTCGACCTCACTCTCTTGTCCGAAACCATCTGTATCCAGTGGCAAGACGAGGTCAAGACGACTGGAGATGGAAACGGATGCAGACTACGACCATCAGAACGGCAGAGGAGGCAACTGCTGTCCCGACTTTCTGGGCTACAATTTGATTATTGTGGAGAGTGTCTTGCCCCAAGTTACACCCCAGCTTTCTCTCGGCCAATAGGGTTTTAGGACAGTCGGCGCTGGGATGGTAGCCAAAGGCCAACTAGCGCCCAAGGGTGCAGCATTAACAAGAGCCATTGCAATCTTGAGGGTCATAATCCTTCACAAATGGCGAAGTTAGGGATTTTTTTCCGGTGTAGCTTGTTGGCTGTTCTGTCTTTGTTTTTGTCTTTTTTTTTTCTTTCAACTTTTATAACCCCATTAAGCATGCCAGATTCTTCCGTTCAAAACCATTAAAACATCTTGAGAAAGAACGGAGGGTAGAGTGGAGAGAAGAGGGGAAGAACATTTAAATGCAGCATGTTTATCGATTGCTGTCATATTCTTTTGAATAACTACATCATGCGCATGACGCCGATAAAAGTCTTGAGACAGAGACGGGGCGGGGAGAGAGAGAGAGAGAGAGAGAGAGAGAGAGAGAGAGAGAGTAGTCTAGTTAGTTTGAAATACATCAATTCTTGTAGTTTTCAATACAATAATGTTATCTGCGTATTTCGACTGATTTAAAAGAAATCGAGCAATTAGCGAAGAACGGCGCGTCCATTTAAGCATACGATGCATGGGAATTGCTTTATTACGACCATGGCAACTTTGGCCTGGTTCACTGCTCTCGTGAATCGACGTTTGCAGACTGAGAAAGGCGGGGCCCAGTCCACTCCTTCCGCCGTTCCTTTTAGCTTTGTCCAGCCCAGGTCAGGTAGCGGAACCCATTCACACCCGGGCGGACTGAGGACAATCGGAGCTGAGCGTCATTCCCAAGGACACACACACACACACACACACACACACACACACACACACACACACACACACACACACACACACACACACACAGACACACACACACACACAGAGATACAGACACACACACACATACACACACACAGATACAGACACACACACACAGATACAGACACACACACACACACACACACAGACATACATACACACACACACAGACATACACACACACATACAGACACAGATACACACAGAGATACACACACACACACAGATACACAGACACACACACACACACACACACACACACACACAGACACACACACAGACACACACACACACACACACACACACACACACACACACCATCCCGAGACGGCGGCCTCGAACCCAGATCAGCGGTGAACACTCGATCAGAATGTCAACGATTTCTGCCGAAGCAGCCCCATTTTACGCTCTGGCAAACGTTGAAAATTGTATGAAGCACTACATTTGGCAACTGTTAATATCATGAAGCCGTGTGAGTTGAGTGGTGGGGGGTTAGGGAAAACGGGTGCAGTCTAACCGTTTCGCTTAAAGACAGGTATGGTGAGTAAGGGGGGGGGGGGGGGGGGGGGGGGGGGGGGGGTGAAGGGGGGGGGGCATTTATCTTACGAATTATACTACAATAACGGTCGTCAGACTTTTGACCGGCGCTCCATGGCAACCACCTTGTACCTGTGTGTGTGAGGGTGGGGGAGATTGTGTGTGTGTGTGTGTGTGTGTGTGTGTGTGTGTGTGTGCTGTACAGGTATACCTATATAGTAGTTTATTGTTGTTTCTGTCTGTGTGTTTTTGTGTATGGATGGCGCCGTCAACACACAACCAAAGTATGGAAATCTGTACGCGCCCGATATAAATTACCTTCATTCATTCATGTCTTTCTTCTTCTTATTCTGCGTTCACTCGTATGCACACGAGTGGGCTTTTACGTGTGTGACCGTTTTTACCCCGCCATGTAGGCAGCCATACTCCGTTTTCGGGTGTGTGCATGCTGGGTATGTTCTTGTTTCCATAACCCACCGAACGCTGACATGGATTACAGGATCTTTAACGTGCGTATTTGATCTTCTGCTTGCATATACACACGAAGGGGGTTCAGGCACTAGCAGGTCTGCACATATGTTGACCTGGGAGATCGGAAAAATCTCCACCCTTTACCCACCAGGCGCCGTCACCGTGATTCGAACCCGGGACCCTCAGATTGACAGTCCAACGCTTTAACCACTCGGCTATTGCGCCCGTCTTTCATGTGTCTTTGATTTTCCTAGCACCAATGCTGCATTCCTGTCTCTCTTTGTGAAAGTCGATTAATTAATTCTCGTGGTGTCTGTTCAACTCTTTATCTTTGGCCTCTGTTACCTCACTGGGTAAATATTTGCACTGATAATGGGGGAAAAAAACAATTTTCTATCTCTCGATTGCACTGACACAAATATTGGGACATCTTAAAAGAGCTCTCTCTCTCTCTCTCTCTCTCTCTCTCTCTCTCTCTCTCTCTCTCTCTCCCCCCAAAATTGGCATTCAGACATTGAAAGTAAGGATTAGTACTGCTGGTTCCATTAATTTAAAAATATATATTTCAAGCTGAGAAATTCCTATCTGTTTTTACGAATAAATGGCATCGTATAATCCTTGCCCAGTTTAAATTAAAAACTCATGGCTTTAATGCCAACTGCCAGGCACTTCCATAAATTCTCCATGTCCTTTGTGTAACTCCACGGTTGATGGTGAAATTCATTTTATGTTTGATTGTAAATCCTATGGTGATTTGAGAAGTAAATGCGTGTTTTTTTTTTTTTTAAAAAGGATCTCTTTCGCTAACATCAGAAGATCACGAGGTGACAATCTTGATGGCTAAATTTGTGTCAGAAGCTATGAGGGTTAAGCAAAAGGCAAAAAGATATTGACTGATTGGTCACATAGGTTTTGACAAATTTTCTTCTGTCGCCAGTGTTGGAAAAATGTTGCATGGTGCACTGACTGATGAATGGACGGAGTTGTTATGTGTTGGGTGACCTGTTGGTTGCTGCCATTTTTCTTCAGGGAAGAAACTTTGTTTTGTTTCATTATTCGTTTTCACCATCTTGATTCGTTTAATCATAACGGTTTGTTATATAATGAAAGTAAGTTGACGCATTCACCCATGTCATAAGAACCGCATGGCCAATGACATTCAAGTGTCAAAGCATCAAAAGGCGCGCGCGCGCGCATGTATGTGTGTGTGTGTGCCCATCCCTTTCTACCCGCCCTCTTCTCTCTCTCTCTCTGTGCTTTCCTTTACCTACTGTGTCCTTTTACAGACCAACGAACGACCGAGCCCATGAAACGCAAAACAAACACAGTTCTTCCTCTTCATTGGTCAATGGTGACAAACACAATGCTCCGACATTCAGCGCACCAGGGAGAACGCCTAGTGGTTTTCTCTCGCCAGTGGTCAAGTGAAGAGAATAACAACGACAGCACTTAGCTCCCGTGTCAATGCATGTCACTCGTGTGCGTTTTGATAACTGATTAGGAAGCGCTGTTTAACTCACTCAGTACGACCAGTCCTCTCTTCTCCTCTACACAGACCCATCGGACGTCCAGTGGGTGTCTGAATGACCCAACCTTTAACTTCTGTCGTCAGAATTGTGGTATTCTTTGTCAACATTCACTTCTTCAGTATAAGAGCCTTCCGCTTGCAATATTTTGATGCTGGTAATTGGGGTGATATGCTGTTAACGTCGTCTCTTTCGCCGTTCGTATGGAGAGAGTTAAAAAAAACTCCCCACAACATAGTAGGCATAGTGGGCTGTTCCTTGGACAGTGATTTCGTTCTTGACTTTTGCTGTTGGTGCTAGGACCCTGAGAAAAAGGTTAAAGAATTTGTGTACAAAAAAAAGAGACTTTCAGTTTCTTTCCCTGACTGTGACGAAAATAATAAACACGCTAGTTAATCGTTTAATAACCAGTCATTGAAGCAAGTAATTCAATAAAGCAATCAAACGATGCCTTAAAATATGGATTCAGCATTCAAGAAAATCGCTACATCACATTCTTGCTCCACCCCCTTCTATCTCCTTCCTTCTAAGTTTGAATGTCCGCTGAAAAAAAAGCAATCAAAGCTCGTGACATATTGGACTTAACCTTTCATGTAAAACATTCAGTACATCCCACAGTTTATTTGACCGAAGCCAGTGGTCTTTCAGAAAAAAAAATAAAATGATACTAACCTCCTTTTTTTTCTCTTGCCCACCCCCTCACCATTTTACCCATCCTCTCTCTCTCTCTCTCTCTCTCTCTCTCTCTCTCTCTCTCTCTCTCTCTCTCTCTCTCTTCCCTCCTTCCGTCTCTCTCTCTCTCTCTCTCAAGACTTTTATCGGTGTCATGCGCGTGATGTAGTTATTCAAAATAATGTGACAGCAATCTCTCTCGTTCGTTCAGTCGTTCTCTCGGTCTGGTGCCTAATACAAAGGCCCTTTTTAATCTGATCGCTGCGCACCAAAGTACTAGGGACAGAA
>NC_134883.1:44151673-44154173 GCF_041734735.1 Babylonia areolata
AACAGTCATCTCTTGGACCACTGGATGCTGTGGTGAGACCTGGTGTCTGTTACTTTAGCTGGGTCTTTGAAGACTGTCACACAGACACACACACACACACAGACAGAGAGAGAGAGAGAGAGAGAGAGAGAGAGAGAGAAACACACAGACACACACACACAACAAACGAACGAACGAACAAAATTTTATTTTATTTCACATCCTGCCCTCTGGGGTTAAAAGGTAAGAAAAATTAAAAAAAAAACCCAAAATGCATGCACAAAAGCAAATTCTTCAAAAAACAAAAATCTTCCCCCCACCCCCTTCACCCTTCCAACAACAACAACAACAACAAAAAAAGTAAAAGAAAAAAGGTACAACAAAAAAGAAAAAGAAAAAAAAGAAGATAAGTATGTAGTATATCACATAATTCAATACATCAGTAGCATATATTAATAGTACAAAGACATGTACAAATAATACATTTATGGAGGAGAGAGAGAAAGTAAGAATGAAGGGAAGAAGAAAAGAAAAAAGGAAAAAAAAAAAGGAAAGAAAGAAGAGAGACTGGGTGAAGAAATAGAGAGACTGGTATTTGTATTTGTATTTCTTTTTATCACATCAGATTTCTCTGAGTGAAATTCGGGCTGCTCTCCCCAGGGAGAGCGCGTCGCTACACTGCAGCGCCACCCTTTTTTTTTTTTGTATTTTTTGCCTGCGTGTAGTTTTATTTGTTTCTCCTATCCAAGTGGATTTTTCTACAGAATTTTGCCAGGAACAACCCTTTTGTTGCCGTGGGTTCTTTTACGTGCGCTAAATGCATGCTAGCACACGGGACCTCGGTTTATCGTCTCATCCGAATGACTTAGCGTCAAGACCACCACTCAAGGTCTAGTGGAGGGGGAGAAAGTATCGGCGGCTGAACCGTGATTCGAACCAGCGCACTCAGATTCTCTCGCTTCCAAGGCGGACGCGTTACCTCTAGGCCATCACTCCACTGACCTGACAGAAACAGAGGCAGATAGACAAAGAGGCGTAAACGCTATAATTGTTAATAATCAGTGAAATTGTGCATTATATTATCATAATAATGTGAAGTATGGTTACGATTTTTCATGTGATGAGATGTGATGAGAAGGAGAGAGAGAGAGAGAGAGAACGAACCACACACACACACACACACACACACACACACACACACACACACACACACACACACACACACACACACACACACACACACACACACACACACACAAACACACACACACACACAGAGTCACTCTCAAAGTGAAAAGACGTTACATTAAAGAAAAAAATAATATAGACTAAAGAAAGAAAGAGACATTCTCGGTTGTGGGAGTTAAGTCCTATATATTCTGCATGAAGGGGGCGCGAGAAAGCCAAACAACAATAAAACAACAATATCTGATCATTTCTGACGCTGCGCTGAGCCGAACGAAAGGTAAACGTGACAAAAACTGGTTGGGTCACACAGACTTTCTTCTTCTTCTTCTTCTGCGTTCACTCGTATGTGCACGAGTGGGCTTTTACGTGTATGACCGTTTTTACCCCGCCATGTAGGCAGCCATACTCCATTTTCGGGGGTGTGCATGCTGGGTATGTTCTTGTTTCCATAACCCACCGAACGCTGACATGGATTACAGGATCTTTAACCGTGCGTATTTGATCTTCTGCTTGCATATACACACGAAGGGGGATTCAGGCACTAGCAGGTCTGCACATATGTTGACCTGGGAGATCGGAAAAATCTCCACCCTTTACCCACCAGGCGCCGTCACCGTGATTCGAACCCGGGACCCTCAGATTGACAGTCCAACGCTTTAACCACTCGGCTATTGCGCCCGTCACACAGACTTTAGATTTAACGTGTATCTGTAGTATCGGGTTGGATCGGAGTTAGCGTTCGCCTGTTGAGTGTCATCTTGCTGTCATCGTGAAAGACGATGACAGTTATCGTTGATGTGATCGGCGTTCCTGTGAGTTCATGGACAACCCCCACCCCACCCCATACCCACCCCACCAACCCCTTTTATTCTCTGTTATTATTATTATTATTATTATTATTATTAATGGTGTATCAAAATAACTTACATTTTTGAATATGTTGCATATAATTGTTTATATATATATATATATATATATATATATATATATATATATATTATACATGAGCAAACAAGACAAACAATATTTCATGTGTGGTTCAAGTGTGTGTGTGTGTGTGTGTGTGTGTGTGTGTATATATATATATATATATATATATATATACAGAGAGAGAGAGAGAGAGAGGGTTTAGGTATCTCTGTCTCTCTGTCTGTGTCTGTCTGTCTATCTATCTATCTAATTATCTATCTATCATCAATAAAGTATTTGCCTTGATTTAAAGCATCCTTGATAGTTAACGGATACATCTGCAGCTCGCGTTTATCGCCCCTTATTCATACCAGCCTCTGAGTTTCTCTCTGTCTGTCTGTCTCTCTCTCTTTGTGTCTCTGTC
>NC_134883.1:44169173-44214173 GCF_041734735.1 Babylonia areolata
ATGAATTCTCATTGCAGTAGAGATATCATTAACCCTTTCACCGCCAAACTCTCATTTATGCACAAACTAGGTAGAGGACACGGATGACCAGATCATGGGACTGTTATCCATGAACCCCCTGCTCTTAATTTAACTCTCTCCATACGAAGGGCGAAAGAGAAGACGTTAACAGCGTTTCACCCCAATTACCACCATCAAAATATTGCAAGCGGAAGGCTCTTATACTGAAGAGGTGAATGTTGACAAAGAATACCACAATTCTGACGACGGAAGCTAAAGGTTGGGTCATTGAGACACCCACTGGACATCCGAGGGGTCTGTGTAGAGGAGAAGAGAGGACTGGCCGTACTGAGTGAGTTAATGTTCGGTGGTAGGATAGACCATGTTTTCTACACACCGCAGGGGGAATCACCAGCTATTCTTAGACACCATATTTTCTGTGTTTATAGCACAAGGAAATTTTGCACTCTAAATCAAATGGCGGTGAAAGGGTTAATAGATCATAAAGCTCCCACTTTGCTCTTGACCCAACTGTAAGTTAATGCCAGTCTCTGATATTAGCCGAGTTTGTCAGGATTTACAGAACATTTAAGTTGGTTAAATGAAAGTACTTTGTACGTGATAGTGTAAAAAATATCGAAAAACAAAAGAAGACTCAAACGAATGAAAACGAAATTTCACACACAAAAAAAAGTAACGTGCAAAGTGACAGGCCACCCACATCTTTTTACAGATATTTCCATGGCCTAACAAGAGAATGGCTTCTTCTTTCTTTTCTGAGCTTCTGCGTTACTGCTATTCTCCATCTCGCCAGCTCCGGTCATCAGGTGATGACCGTCTCTTAATTAAGAATTCCCTCCTACAGAACCAGATCATATGGAAAACGCACTTTCTCTTTCCAGGCTTCTTCCGCATGGAACTCACTCCCGTTTCCTGTCCGTCACGCTGTTTCTTGCCCTTCTTTCAAAACCTCTGTGAAAACTCGTTAATTCCCAGCCTTGTAATCAGTGGATGAAATGAAATTATGGTGCTTAGAGCCTCGCCGACCACTAAGGCCATCTCAAGGCTATCGCCGCGTTAATAACTACTACAAGGATAAAAAAAACAACAAAACAACCAGTTAAAACGAGTCACCACTTCAAACTTTCCACTCCAAAGTTTAAAAACCTTCAATCAGTGGATAACTCCTTGTCTTCACTTTTCTGTTTTAGTCAAGTTAATTCTTACTTCTGTTATTTATACCATTCTTAAATGTACACATATTCGTATGTCCTTGAGCGGCCAAGATGTGCTTGCGCGCACGCGTGCGTGTGTGTGTGTGTTTGTGTGTGTGTGTGTGTGTCTACATCTTGTGTGGAGGGGGTGTGGGTTTGTGAGCTGGAGCTGGAAGGTTTGTGCCTGCAGGTGTATTCGTGTGTCTCTGGTATTTTTGCATTGTAAATGCCCAGGGCTTTACTTCATTAGATCGGGTGTACCAAATGTCCTTTTTGACACACTTGTTTTAACCCGGTGTTCGGGTGTGTGTGTGTGTGTGTGTGTGTGTGTCCGTGGTAAACTTTAACATTGACATTTTCTCTGCAAATACTTTGTCAGTTGACACCAAATTAGGCATAAAAATAGGAAAAAATTCAGTTCTTTCCAGTCATCTTGTTTAAAACAATATTGCACCTCTGGGATGGGCACAAAAAAAAAAAGAAAAAAAAGAAGCCTAATTATATGCAAACTGCATTTACTGTTATATTTATATTTTTTGTATTCTCTAAACTTGGCACTTTGATCTGATATTCTGACCCAACAACAAGAGCAGTCATTATTATCATTTTTTGTTCAAACAGGAACTTCTTTTGCTAAGCATGGAAGTTTTATTTATTTTGCAAACGTTTTGGTGCAGATAGTAAAAAAGGGAAATCACTCTGTAATTAATGCTAGGGGAGTTAATTTGCTTTAAACTGATCTTTCTCATCTTAAACATTACGTTTTGAAATTATACTCAATACATAAAAAGCTTGGATTTAAAAAAAAAAAAGTGTATCACAAGTGAGTCTTGAAGGCCTTGCCTCTCTTGTTATTATTATAGTGTCATTATTAACTCACTCAGTACGGCCAGTCCTCTCTTCTCCTCTACACAGACACCTCGGATGTCCAGTGGGTGTCTAAATGACCCAACCTTTAGCTTCCGTCGTCAGAATTGTGGTATTCTTTGTCAACATTCACCTCTTCAGTATAAGAGCCTTCCGCTTGCAATATTTTGATGATGGTAACTGGGGTGAAACGCTGTTAACGTCGTCTCTTTCGCCGTTCGTATGGAGAGAGTTAATGTTGACATTGACATTGGTTCCCGAACGGCAGCGTTAGAAGACGTGCTGCATGTCTGGAACGTTCGGTTGTGTGTGTGTTGGGTGCTTTGATATTTTGTCTGGCGTTTCTTTAGTTCATTACTTCATCACAGTGTGTGTGTGTGTGTGTGTGTGTGTGTGTGTGTGTGTGTGTGTGTGTGTGTGTGTGTGTGTATGTGTGTGTGTGTGTGTCTGTGTACGTGTGCGCTCGTGCGTGCGTGTGTGTGTGCGTGTGTCTATCTGTCTGTGTCTGTATGTGAGTGTGTGTCGGTGAGTGCGTGCGTGCGTGCGTTTGTGTATATACATATGTGTGTGTGTGTGTGTTGGGTGGGGGTTGTGGTTGTGGGTGTGTGGATGTGTTTGGTTGTGTGTGTGTGTGTGTGGGGGGGGGGGGGGGGGGGGGGGGGGGGGGTGGGGGTGTTTCAGGTGTGAAAGCCATCAAGACCTACATTAGGACCAAAAGTGGACGACTGATCGAACGCATCATATTCTTGTCCGAAGAGGATTATGAGGCTTTCAAAGAGGGCAAGAATGTGGCGGATATCTTGAAGAAGGTATTCTGTGTGTGTGTGTGTGTGTGTGTGTGTGTGTGTGTGTGTGTGTGAGTGCGTGCGTGCGTGCGTATATTTGCGTGCGTTTGTGTGTAGGTGTGTGCGTGTCCGTATATATACACGCATACATATGTATGTATAGGTGTATATATAAACATATAATGTGTATATTGTATAAATATAAAAATGTATATGATTATGTATAGATAGATAGATAGATGGATGTGTGTGTGTGTGTGTGTGTGTGTGTGTGTGTGTGTGTGTGAGTGCGTGCGTATATGTGCGTGCGTTTGTGTGTAGGTGTGTGCGTGTCCGTATATATACATGCATACATATGTATGTATAGGTGTATATATAAACATATAATGTGTATATTGTATAAATATAAAAATGTATATGATTATGTATAGATAGATAGATGGATGGATGTGTGTGTGTGTGTGTGTGTGTGTGTGTGTGAGTGCGTGCGTGCGTGTATTTGCGTGCGTTTGTGTGTAGGTGTGTGCGTGTCCGTATATATACACGCATACATATGTATGTATAGGTCTATATATAAACATATAATGTGTATATTGTATAAATATATATATGTATATGATTATGGATAGATAGATAGATGGATGTGTGTGTGTGTGTGTGTGTGTGTGTGTGTGTGTGTGAGTGCGTGCGTATATTTGCGTGCGTTTGTGTGTAGGTGTGTGCGTGTCCGTATATATACACGCATACATATGTATGTATAGGTGTATATATAAACATATAATGTGTATATTGTATAAATATAAAAATGTATATGATTATGTATAGATAGATAGATAGATGTGTGTGTGTGTGTGTGTGTGTGTGTGTGCGTGCGTGCGTGCGTGTGTGTGTGTGTGTGTGTGAGTGCGTGCGTGCGTATATTTGCGTGCGTTTGTGTGTAGGTGTGTGCGTGTCCGTATATATACACGCATACATATGTATGTATAGGTGTATATATAAACATATAATGTGTGTATTGTATAAATATAAAAATGTATATGATTATGGATAGATAGATAGATGGATGTGTGTGTGTGTGTGTGTGTGTGTGTGAATGCGTGCGTGCGTATATATGCGTGCGTTTGTGTGTAGGTGTGTGCGTGTCCGTATATATACACGCATACATATGTATGTATAGGTGTATATATAAACATATAATGTGTATATTGAATAAATATAAAAATGTATATGATTATGTATAGATAGATAGATAGGTGTGTGTGTGTGTGTGTTTGTTTCTCTGTGTTGTGTTCGTTTGTATGGGGTGTGTACGTGTGGATGTGTATGTATATACGTGCGTGCACGCGCACACGCGTGCCCTTGTGTGCCGCGTGTGTGCGGTTTTCAGTCATTTTGACGGTGATTGACGACGCTTGCACTGATGGGTTGTAATGACGACAAAGACGACGAATGGGTAACAACAACAACAATACTGATAACGACGACGACGATGATGACTTATCACATCATCATCGTTCCAGTACCTGACGGCGGAGGAGGCCGCGGGCCTGGAGTCGTGGGACAAGGACGAGGTGGTGGCCATCAAGACGTACGTGCGCACCAAGAGCGGCCGTCTGGAGGAGCGCCTCATCTACGTGTCCAAGGACGACTATGACGCCATCCAGGAGGGACGCGTCGACGCCAACGAGGTGAGAATTGACGCGCCGCGCCGCGCTGTGCCGCGCCGCGCGAGCGTTGGTTAGGGTGGGAATCTGTTGTTGGTTCTGGCGCGTGGGTTGAGTTTCAGTTTTCTATTTCTGCTTCTTAAGGAGGCGTCACTGCGTTCGGACAAATGCATATACGCTACACCGCATCTTCTAGGCAGATGCCTGATGCAGCATTACCTGAAGCGCTTTTGTCAGGCCTTGAGTGCATGCCTGTGTATTTGTGTACCTATCCAAGTGGATTTCTTCTACTGAATTTTGCCAGAATTTTGCCATGAGCTGATGAGTTTCAGTTTCAGTTTCAGTAGCTCAAGGAGGCGTCACTGCGTCCATATACGCTACACCACATCTGCCAAGCAGATGCCTGACCAGCAGCGTAACCCAACGCGCTTTGTCAGGCCTTGAGATGATTGAAGTCTGAAGTCCTTTGTATTTATTTCTCTGTGTCTGTCTGTCTGTCTATCTGTCTCTCTGTCTGTCTGTCTGTGTGTGTGTGTGTGTGTGTGTGACAGTCAAAGCTCTTGTTGCCATGGCTTCTTTTTCAGTGTACAAAGTGCATGCTGCACACAGGACCTCAGTGTATGCGAACGACTAGACGCGCAGTTCGATTTTCCAGTCAAACTTGGGAGAAAGGGCGAGAGCGGGATTCGAACCCAGACTGACGGGCGCAATAGCCGAGTGGTTAAAGCGTTGGACTGTCAATCTGAGGGTCCCGGGTTCGAATCACGGTGACGGCGCCTGGTGGGTAAAGGGTGGAAATTTTTACGATCTCCCAGGTCAACATATTTGCGGACCTGCTAGTGCCTGAACCTCCTTCGTGTGTATACGCACACAGAAAATCAAATACGCGCGTTAAAGATCCTGTAATCCATGTCAGCGTTCGGTGGGTTATGGAAACAGAACATACCCAGCATGCACACCCCCGAAAACGGAGTATGGCTGCATACATGGCGGGGTAAAAACGGTCATACACGTAAAAGCCCACTCGTGTGCATACGAGTGAACGCAGAAGCAGAAGAAGAAGAAGAAGAAGAAGAAGAAGAACCCAGACCCGTATCTGTGTCTCTCTCTCTCTGATTTCTTCTCCTGCGCGGCCCAACCCCTTGCCCTCTCTATTTTCTTATCCTTGCCCAAACAGTTACATAGTTTGTCCTTTTCATTTGTCTCTTTTCTCTTTGTCTGTCTGTCCGTCTGTCTCCTTTGTCTCCTCCTATATTCAGGGCTATGTTTGACGTGTTTACCACTCAGTGTTGTCCATTTTCACGTGCTGTGTGTGTGTGTGTGTGTGGCATGTTCATGAGCTGATGAGTTTCAGTTTCAGTTTCAGTAGCTCAAGGAGGCGTCACTGCGTTCGGACAAATCCATATACGCTACACCACATCTGCCAAGCAGATGCCTGACCAGCAAGCGTAACCCAACGCGCTTTGTCAGGCCTTGAGATGATCGAAGTCTGAAGTCCTTTTTATTTATTTCTCTGTGTCTGTCTGTTTGTCTGTATATCTGTCTCTCTGTGTGTGTCTTTTTTCTTTTTTGCTCTTAGCAGTGTTATTTTCTCTGTAAACCACCGTTATTCACCGTTGTTCATGATACATTATCCCCCTTGCCACAGGATAGTATTGTCAATGGCAATAAAACAATGTCCGTGTCCGTGCCCGTCTCGCTCTCTCTCTCTCTCTCTCTCTCTCTCTCTCTCTCTCTCTCTCTCTCTCTCTGTGAGTGTGTGTGACAGGTTCGGTTAATGATTTCCTTGTATGTCTTCTTGTGTGTGTGTGTGTGTGTGTGTGTGTGTGTGTGTGTGTGTCTTTCTCTCTCTCTCTCTAGTGTCTCTCTCTCTCTCTCTCTGTGTCTGTCTGTCTTTCTGTTTATCTGTCTCTGTGTGTGTGTCTTCCTCTCTCTCTCTCTCTGTCTCTCTGTCTCTGTGGCTCTCTCTCTCTCTTTCGTGTTCTTTTTCTTCCCTTATACTCAGGTCCGCATGTTTACCACTCAGTAATGTCCATTTTCGCGTGTTGTGTGTGTGTGTGTGTGTGTGTGTGTGTGTGTGCGTGCGCGCGCCCGTGTGTGGATTATACATGGGCCAGTGACTGAAGTCTGAAGTCTTTGACGCCTCCTTGAGTACCTGAACTGAACTGAACAGAACTGAACTGAAAGTCTGTGTGTTCCCCCCAGCTCCTGAAGAAGTACGTGACGGGGGATGAGAGCGTGGAGGGGTGGGGGGAGGCCAAGATGAAGACCATCAAGACCTATGTCAGGACCAAGAGCGGGCGGCTGGTGGAGAAGGTCATCATGATCTCGGAGGAGGACTACAACAAGATGCTCCAGGAAGGTCAGCTGGGTACTTTGTTTTTGTGGGTTCTCCAGCCTCCCATTTTTTCCATACATCTTTTTTTTTTCCTAATGGGTCCTTCATCCTCCTATTTTTTTTCCCATTTTGTCCTCCAACCTCCCATTTTTTCCCTACATCTTTGTTTTTCTAATGGGTCCTTCATCCTATTTTTTTCCCATTTTGTCCTCCAGCCTCCCATTTTTTCCCCACATCTTTTTTTTCCTAATGGGTCCTTCATCCTATTTTTTCCCTTTTTTTTCTTCTTTTTTTTCTCAGCTTGTTACTTTGGTTTTGGTTGTTTGGGAATTCGTAGCTGTTGCGGAAGCGTTGGTTACTTTTTTGTTGTGTGTGTGGGGAGGGCGGGGGCTGGGGTGTGGAGGGGGGTAGACGGGAAAGGGAATGAGCTGCTAGTTTCCTCAGCTGGATACTTTTCGCTGGAGAATGGGTACCCCTGGCCTTGCAGTTAGAAGGGCTAAACGGGTAAGTAACCCTAACTGAACAAATTCTGTGCTCTTTCTCCGTCTCTGTGTGTGTGTCTCTTTCTCTCCGCTCAGCCCCTCTCCTTAGCTCTTCCTGTCACTGTCTTGTCTACATCTGTCTCAGTTTGTGTCTCTCTTTCTCGCCTCTTCTGTCTAGCCCTGTCTGTCTTTCTCTTCACCCCCCCTGCCTCCCCCGCCCGCACCCCCTCTCTCTGTCTTTAGCTCTCAAGTTCTCTCTTGAGACGAATTTACACACTAAATGAATTGCTGTATTTATAAGCATGTTGAGTACGAACATGTTGTATATTAACTGACCCCTCCTTTTCATCCAGTTATCGATTACTCATATACAAGCTACTTTGTCTGGACGAGCGAAATTCTTTCTGCATGTTGAATTGTACCACTGTATCCCTCCTACCCCTTTTGTATATGGGCCAGTGGCCTTCACAATTAACTCACTCAGTACGGCCAGTCCTCTCTTCTCCTCTACACAGACCCCTCGGATGTCCAGTGGGTGTCTGAATGACCCAACTTTTAGCTTCCGTCGTCAGAATTGTGGTATTCTTTGTCAACATTCACCTCTTCAGTATAAGAGCGTTCCGCTTGTAATATTTTGATGATGGTAACTGGGATGAAACGCTGTTAACGTCGTCTCTTTCGCCGTCCGTAGGGAGAGAGTTAAACCTGTGTCAGTGTCATTGTCTCAAGTTCTCTCTCTCTCTGCCTATCTTTTTTTCTCCTCACCTTCCCGATCCCCCGCACCCTCTGTCTTTATTCTCCCCCCACCGAACCAAAACCCTCTGCTCTGTCCCCAAAGGCATGGACCCGAACGAGATCCTCAAGAAGTACCTGCCGCTGGGCGAGGGGGAGACCATCCAGGGCTGGCAGAGCGGGGAGCCGGCCAAGGCCATCAAGACCATGATCCGCACCAAGAGCGGCCGCCTCATCGAGAAGATCATCTACGTCTCCGCCGACGACTACGACCGCATGATGAAGGATGGGGCCGACCCCAACGCCATCCTGTCCAAGTACCTGGACCCCGACGAGCAAGGGCAGATCGAGTCCTGGGACAAGGCTCCGGAGCCCGGCATGAAGGTGGGTTGAGGTCCCCTGGTGGGGTTTCATGCGTGAGACAGCCAAAGCGCTCCATTGTGTCACCTAGCGGTAACGCGTCCAAGGAAGCTGGAGAGTATTATGAGCGTACTGGTTCGAATCCCATAGGGTCATTGCCGTAATATGACAACTCCAGCGGACAGTGTACACGTTGTGATTAGCAGCAACACACACACACACACACACACACACACACACACACACACACACGCACAACACACACATACTTACACACACACACACACACACACACACACACACACACACTTGAAATAGATAAAAACATGCACACACGTGGGGCAAAGTATACGAATTAAAAGAAATAGTTTTGTGTTTCTGCTAACGAGCATGAAGTGAAGCACGTTACTTTCCCTCTTTAATTAATCATGAGTGATAATACGGCCTAACCAATAAATGATAATGACACTGACAAGCATGCATTTTGTTTTCGTGATAATTGGTTTCTATTCATAATGATGATGATGATGTTGATGATGATAGTGATATTAACAAATTTGAACGTAAAGTAAATGTTGATTTCTTGTTTCATACGCTAATAATTGTCCGTTGTACTGTGTTAACCTTGTTGACTTTTGTTGAGTTCTGTAGTTATGTCTGTTCAGAGTTGATTGTTTTAAACCTTTCCTGAACTGATGGTTGAAAATGACTATAATTGTCTTTGGTTTCTAATCTTACGGCTGTTGTTTTCTGAATGCCAAGCAATAACTTTTTTGTTTTTATGATAAAAAGCTGTGCATGCCCAGAATATCGTGATGTTCTTACATTTCAGTTTACTAATAGCGTTTTGACAACAGACAAATCGACGTTGCCTGTAATCATTTACTGACTTCTAATTCCTGACTATGGCACGTCACCATCATTTTCCCATTCGATTAAAGTGATTGAATTCTGTTCATTGCATGCTGTTTAAATGATTAACAACGACCGCCTGTTAACCCTTTCACCGCCAGTCAAGTACAAAATTCCCTTGTGGGACAAACACAGAAAAGACAGTGGCTAAGAATAGCTGGGGATTCCCCCTGCGATGTATAGAAAATATGGCCTATACTACCACCGAACATTAAGAGCAGTAGGTTCATGGATAACAGACCAGTGAATGATCGCCTTTCAGTGACATGGGTCCTCTACCACGCCTGTGCATAAAATGCGAGCTTGGCGGTGAAAAGGGTTAACATGACTGACGTGTAGCGTGTTCTTAGCCCCTTGCACAACTAACCCCTGATGGTAGGCCATCAAGACGATGATCCGCACCAAGAGCGGTCGCCTGATAGAGAAGACCATCTACGTCACGGAGGAGGACTACAAGAAGATGATGGAGGAGGGGGGTGACCCCAGTAGCATCCTCAACAAGTACCTCAAGCCTGATGAGCAAGGGCAGATTGAGTCGTGGGAAAAGTTGCCCGAACCTGGTATGAAGGTAAGGAGGGAGAGCAGAAACAAGAAAAAAAAAGTTTTTTTCAGCCAGACGACAGCACCAAAAAAAAACAAACAAACAAAAAAACCTACAAAATTATGGGAGGAACATTATCTTATAACAAACTAAAAGCCTTTTTTGCTCACACACACACACACACACACACACACACACACACACACCAGACATGCACACAGACACAAACACACACACACACACACACACAAGCATGCACACAAACACACACACACACACAAACAAACAAACAAACAACACACACACACACACACACACACACACACACACACACACACACACACAGAATGTATTCTCGTGGTCTCTCTGCTGGTTGTTGCCGGAAGGGCTTTCACTGCTGAATGGACAATGAATAAATCATCGCCATTCTCTCAATATCTCTAATGGTAGGCCGTGAAGACGGTGATTCGCACCAAGAGCGGTCGCCTGATTGAGAAGACCATCTACGTGACGGAGGAGGACTACGAGAAGATGATGAAGGAGGGGGGTGACCCCAGCAGCATCCTCAACAAGTACCTCAAGCCTGAGGAAAGGGGGACCATCCAGTCGTGGGAGAAGGTGCCGGAGGGGAACCCCATGAAGGTTCGTCACTTACTCTCTGTCTGTGTTTTCAGTCTGTAAGCGTCAGGGGTTTTTTTGGTCATTTTTTTCTTTCTTCTCCCTTTCTTTGGGGGGTGGGGGGTGGGGTGGGAAGATGCCACGGATGGGGTAGGGGAGTGGGGGTGGGGGCAGGCGGGGGTTAGAGAGGGCATGGGGATAGGGAAGGAGGTAGCGGTGTGCATGGGAGGCCGAGAGGTGGAAACCCATGAAGGTTTGTCACACACTCTGTGTCCTTTTGTCTGTGAGCGTCAGAGTTTTTTTGGTCATTTTTTTTTCTTTCTTCTCCCTTTCTTTGGGGGGAAGTGGGGGTGGGGAGATGCCGCGGAGGGGGTAGGGGGGTTGGGGGGGGGGCAGGGGGGTGGGGGCTAGAGAGGGCATGGGGATAGGGAAGGGGGGTAGCGGTGTGCATGGGAGGCCTAGAGGTGGAAACCCATGAAGGTTCGTCACGTACTCTCTGTCTGTGTTTTCAGTCTGTAAGCGTCAGGGGTTTTTTTGGTCATTTTTTTCTTTCTTCTCCCTTTCTTTGGGGGGAAGTGGGTGTGGGGAGATGCCGCGGAGGGGGTAGGGGGGTTGGGGGTGGGGGGCAGGCGGGGGTTAGAGAGGGCATGGGGATAGGGAAGGGGGTAGCGGTGTGCATGGGAGGCCGAGAGGTGGAACCCCATGAAGGTTCGTCACGTACTCTCTGTCTGTGTCCGTTGGGGATGAAAGGTGGGTTGGAAGATTTTGTTGTTCATCAAGAAGTTTGTTTTTTTTCTGAATTGTTTTTATGTTTTGTTTGTGTGTGTGTATGTTGGTTTTTTTTGTTTTTTTTTGGGGGGGGGGGTCTGTTCCTATTGTTGCGTGGAACCCCACGATCATTGTAACAGCAGAGCTGTGTATCCTGATTTTTGAACACGTGTCTTTGTGTGGTCGTTGTTCGACGAGCACACACAAGCACGCACGCACGCACGCACGCACGCACATACACACGCATGCACACACACACCTGCACGTACACACACACACACACACACACACACGCACACACACACACACACATGCTTCCGTCTAATATCACTTAACAGCGAAAAGACGTTAAACTTAAAAAAAAAAAAAAAATAAAGAAGAAGAAAGAAACAGACACACAGACACACACACCACACTACACACACACACACACACACACACACACACACACACACCACATTACACTACACTACACTACACTACACTACACTACACTCACACACACACACACACACACACACACACACACACACACAAACCACACATACACACCACACCTACACACGCACACACACACACCACACTACGCATACATACCACACTACACACACACACACACACACACACACACACACACACACACACACACACACACACAAACCACACATACACACCACACCTACACACGCACACACACACACCACACTACGCATACATACCACACTACACACACACACACACACACACACACACACACACACATTTTATTTTATTTTATTTTATTTTTTTAAATTTTAATTTTATTTTTATTTATTTATTTTATTTATTTTATTTATTTATTTACTTTTTTTCCCTCAAGGCCTGACAAAGCGCGTTGGGTTACGCTGCTGGTCAGGCATCTGCTTGGCAGATGCGGTGCAGCGTGTATATGGATTTGACCGAACGCAGTGACGCCTCCTTGAGCTACTGATACTGATACTGACACTGGTGGCGTCTTTCAATGGTGCCCACAGGTGGTGAAGACCTACATCCGCACGAAGAGCGGACGGCTGATCGAGAAGACGGTGATGATGACGGAGGAGGAGTTCAAGAAGTTCCAGGAGTCGGGCGGGGACCCTGACTTCCTGAAGAAGTTCCTCAAGCTGGAGGAGGGGGAGACCCTGGAGGACTGGGAGAAGGCGTCCACCGTCTACGACGACGACGACCCTGAGATCCAGGACGGTGCGTGTCGTGTCGTGTCGTGTCCTGTCGTGTCGTTGTTGTGTTGTGTTGTAGTGTGGAGTTGTGTTGTGTCGTGTCGTGTTGTGTCGTGTTGTGTTGTGTCGTGTTGTGTTGTGTCGTGTTGTGTCGTGTGGTGTTGTGTCGTGTTGTGTTGTGTCCTGTCGTGTCGTTGTTGTGTTGTAGTGTTGAGTTGTGTTGTGTCGTGTCGTGTTGTGTGGAGTCGTGTCGTGTCGTGTCGTGTCGTGTCGTGTCGTGGTCGTGCCGTGCCGTGCCGTGCCGTGCCGTGGTCCGTGTCGTGTCGTGTCGTGTCGTTGTCGTGTCGTGTCGGTCGTTGTTGTGTTGTGTTGTAGTGTTGAGTTGTGTCGTGTCGTGTCGTGTCGTTGTTGTGTTGTGTTGTAGTGTTGAGTTGTGTCGTGTCGTGTCGTGTCGTGTCGTTGTTGTGTTGTGGGTGTAGTGTTGAGTTGTGTCGTGTCGTGTCGTGTCGTTGTTGTGTTGTGTTGTGTGGAGTTGTGTCGTGTTGTGTCGTGTTGTGTGGAGTTGTGTCGTGTCGTGTCGTGTCGTGTGGTGTTGTGTCGTGTTGTGTGGAGTTGTGTCGTGTCCTGTCGTGTCGTGTCGTGTCGTGTCGTGTCGTGTCGTTTCGTGTTGTATCGTGTTGTGTGGAGTTGTGTCGTGTCCTGTCGTGTCGTGTTGTGTTGTGTTGTCGTGTCGAGTTGTGTCGTGTCGTGTCGTGTTGTGTGGAGTTGTGTCCTGTCCTGTCCTGTCGTGTTGTGTTGTGTTGTCGTGTCGAGTCGTGTGGTGTCGTGTCGTGTTGTGTGGAGTTGTGTCGTGTCCTGTCGTGTCGTGTCGTGTGGTGTTGTGTGGAGTTGTGTCGTGTCCTGTCGTGTCGTGTCGTGTCGTGTGTGGTGTGGTGTCCATGTGTTATGTCGTATGGTGTTGTGTAGTATTATGTCCTCTCGTGTGGCGTGGTGTCTTCTTCTTCTTTTGCGTTCGTGGGCTGCAACTCCCACCTTCACTCGTATGCACACGAGTGGGTTTTCACGTGTATGACCGTTTTTACCCCCGCCATGTATGCAGCAATACGCCGCTTTCGGGGGTGTGCATGCTGGGTATGTTCTTGTTTCCATAACCCACCGAACGCTGACTTGGATTACAGGATCTTTAACGCGCGTACTTGATTTTCTGTGTGCGTATACACACGAAGGCGGTTCAGGCACTAGCAGGTCCGCAAATATGTTGACCTGGGGGATCGGAAAAATCCCCACCCGTTACCCACCAGGCGCCGTCACCGAGATTCGAACCCGGGACCCTCAGGTTGAAAGTCCAACGCTTTAACCACTCGGTTATTGCGCCCGTCAGTGTGGTGTCTATGTGTTGTGTTGTGTGCTATTGTGTTCTATCGTCTCGTCTCGTGTCGTGTCGTGTCGTGTCGTGTCTAAGTGTTGTGTTGTATGGTGTTATGTAAACAATATGTTCTGTGGTCGTGTGGTGTCTTGGTGTAGCGTTGTATGGTGTTGTGTAGTATTGTGTTCTGTCGTGTCGTGTCGTGTGACGTGGTGTGGTGTGGTTGTGGTGTCTGTGTGTTATGGTATAATAGTGTTGTGTAGTATTGTGTTCTGTTGTGTTGCATTGTGTGGTGTGGTGTGGTGTGGTATCGTGTCGTGTCGTGTCTTGGTGTAGTGTTGTATGGTGTTGTATTGTATGGTGTTGTGTTTATATTGTGTTCTGTCGTTTCGTGTGGTGTCGTGTGGTGTCTGTGTGTTGTGTTGTGTAGTGTTGTGTAGTACTGTGTTCTGTCGTGTTGTGCTGTGTCGTGTTGAAGTGTGGGTGTTGTGTTCAGTCGTGTCTTGTCTTGTGGTGTCTTGGTGTAGTGTTGTATGGTGTTGTGTAGTATTGTGTCGTGTCGTGTCACGTCGGAATGTAATGCTGTGTTCTGTTCTGTTCGTGTCTTGTTGCGTGTTGTCGTGGTGGTGTGCTGTGTTCTGTTATGTTCTATTCGTGTCGTGTTGTGTTTTGTCGTGGTGGTGTGCTGTGTTCTGTTATGTTCTATTCGTGTCTTGTTGCGTGTTGTCGTGGTGTTGTGCTGTGTTCTGTTCTGTTCTATTCGTGTCGTGTTTCGTTTTGTCGTGGTGGTCTGCTGTGTTCTGTTATGTTCTATTCGTGTCTTGTTGCGTGTTGTCGTGGTGTTGTGCTGTGTTCTGTTTTGTTCTATTCGTGTCGTGTTGTGTTTTGTCGTGGTGTTGTGCTGTGTTCTGTTTTGTTCTATTCGTGTCGTGTTGTGTTTTGTCGTGGTGTTGTGCTGTGTTCTGTTCTGTTCTCTTCGTGTCGTGTTGCGCGTTGTTGTGGTGTTGTGCTGTGTTCTGTTCTGTTCTGTTCGTGTCGTGTTTTGTTTTGTCGTGGTGTTGTGCTGTGTTCTGTTCTGTTCTGTTCTGTTCTATTCGTGTCGTGTTGTGTTTTGTCATGGTGTTGTGCTGTGTTCTGTTCTGTTCTATTCGTGTCGTGTTGTGTTTTGTCGTGGTGTTGTGCTATGTTCTGTTCTGTTCTGTTCTGTTCTATTCGTGTCGTGTTGTGTTTTGTCGTGGTGTTGTGCTGTGTTCTGTTCTGTTCTCTTCGTGTCGTGTTGCGTTTTGTCGTGGTGTTGTGCTGTGTTCTGTTCTGTTCTGTTCGTGTCGTGTTGTGTTTTGTCGTGGTGTTGTGCTGTGTTCTGTTATGTTCTGTTCGTGTCGTGTTGTGTTTTGTCGTGGTGTTGTGCTGTGTTCTGTTTTGTTCTGTTCGTGTCGTGTTGTGTTGCTTTTTGTCGTGGTGTGTTGTTCTGTCATATTGTGTTGTGTCATGTTGTGTTGTTTAGTGTCGTGTCGTGTTTTAGTGTTGTGTTATGTTTGTTGTAAGGTTGTGTTGTGTTGTGTTATGTCGTAGCGCAGTGTTAATTTCTGTCGTGTTGTGGTGTTGTGTTGTGTTGTGTTGTGCTCGTGCTGTATTGTGCTTCGTCATGGTGTGTTGTTCGGTCTTATTGTGTTGTGTTGTCGTGTCAGTAAAACAAAATGCTCGCTGAGCATAGCTTCAAGGAATTTTACCAGTGATTGCTCTATGTTGTTTGTTGTTCCCATGTTGTTCTTTACAGCAGGCATGTGTGTGTGTGTGAATGTGTGTGTGTGTGTGTGTGTGTGTGTGACTGTGTGTGTGTGTGACTGTGTGTGTGTGTGTGTGTATGTGTGTGTGTGTGTGTTTCACAGCCAAGGCAGGCACGCGAATTGTTGGGAAGGATGGCAGTGTGTACGAAGTTTTCGTGGATCCAGTGACGGGCAAAAAATACAAAAAGTGAGTGTCTGTCTTGTCTGTCTGTCTCTCTGGCTGGCTTTCTGCCTGTGTGCCAATATAGCTGTTTCTGTCTGTGTCTGTCTGTCTGTCTGTTCTGGAATCATGACACAAGAAAGCCTGGTGGGACAGCGAAGCGCTTCAAGGATAATAACATGAAGTCAGTCGTCGACTATGGTGGATCTATGTTATTGATTTCATCTGCCTGTCCAGGGCTTTATTTCGTTGTCTGTGTATTTGTGTCTGTCTGTCTGTCTGTCTGTCTGTCTGTCTCTCCCCTATCTCTCGCTCTCGTTTCCCCTCTGTGTGTGTGTGCGCGCGCGCATGTGTGTGTGTGTGTGTGTGTGTGTGGTGTATGTGTGTGGTGTATGTGTGTGCGTGCGTGTGTGTTCGCGTGTGTGTCTTGGTTGTGGTGGTGGTGGTAGTAGTGATAAAAAGTGATTATTCAAAGAAATTTAGCTGGTAAAAAAAAAAAAAAAAAAAGTAAATAAGTAAATACCTGTATATTTCTTTGGCAAAAGCTGCGTTCACTCCAAAACACACACACACACACACACACACACACACACACACACACACACACACACACACACACACACACACACACACACACACACAAATAATAAATAATAACAAAAAAAAACAAAAACAATACGAACACAACTAACATTTGTCTAACCTTGTATTCTTTTACTTTCGCTTTGCAGGAAAATAGGTCAGGTTGACCCAGAAACGGGCCTGGTGAAGCTGAAGAACGGGGGAGGGAAGGGGGGAGGGAAGGGCCAGGGGAGGATGAAGGTGCGCAGAGACAAGGACGGTAACCTCATCGTCACGGAGGAGACGGCCTATGAGCGGGCACGGCGAAAGGTAGCCAGCTGCCTGTGTGTCTGTGTGTTTAACTGTCTGTATATTTATTCATTTATTTATTTATTTGTTTTATTTATTTATTTATTTGTTTTATTTAATTTATTTATTTATTTATTTTTATTTTCTGTTTATTTATTTTATTTCATTTTATTTATTTATTTATTTATTTTTAAATTTTTGTGTTTTTTTTTTTACTTTATTTATTTTATTTTATTATTATTATTATTAATTTTATTTTTAAGTGGTGGTCAGGACGCTAGTCATTCGGATGATATGATAAAGCGAGGTCCCGTGTGCAGCATTCACTTCGCGCACGTAAAAGAACCCACGGCAACAAAAAGGTTGTTCCTGGCAAAATTCTGTAGAAAAATCCACTTCGATAGATAAAACAAATAAAACTGTACGTAGGAAAAAATACAAAACAACAACAACAAACAAGCAAGCAAACAAACAAACAAAACGGGTGGCGCTGTAATGTAGCGATGCCCGAATTTCACACAGAGAAATCTGTTGTGATAAAAAGAAATACAAATACAATACAACTCAATGAAGGACAGTAACCTCATAGCCACAGAGGAGACGGCACATGAACGAGCACGCCGAAAGTATCGGTCTTCCTATGTATATGTCTATTTATCTGTCTGTCTGTCTATGTATCTAGTCTGTGTATCAATGTATCTGGTCTGTGTCTCTGTCTGTATATCTATCTAGCCATCTGTATATCTATGTGTGCATCTATGTATCTATTTATCCAGTCTGTTTATCTATATGTCTATGCATCTATCTATTTATCTGTCTATCTGTCTGTCTATCTATCTATCTATCTATCCGTCTATCTGTCTGTCTATCTATCTATCTGTCTGTCTATCTATCTGTCTGTCTGTCTATCTGTCTGTCTGTTTATCTATCTGTCTGTCTGTCTGTGAATCTATCTATCTATCTATCTATCTATCTATCTATGTATGTCTGTCTGTCTGTCTATCTATTATCTGTCTGTCTGTCTGTCTATCTCCCTCAAATTCTGTGACGAGTCACTGGGGCGCCGTATGAAGAACTTTTCGCCTGATTCCTGCAGGTGTATCGGTTGTGAGTCAAAACATCGGTCTCTGCTAAATGTTTTTTTTTATTCTGATGACCTGTATCAATCTAACAAACAGTTACCTTACCCATGACGCGTTCTATAACAGGAAACCTTTTCCTACTCTGATAAATACCGAACCCATGACGCGTTCTATGCCAGGTAATATTTCTTATCTGATAAATACATAATCCATGACGTATTCTTTGACAGGAAACCTTTTCCTAATTTGATAACTTCCTACTCCATGACGTATTCTTTGAAAGGAAACCTTTTCCTAATTTGTTAACTTCCTACTCCATGACGTATTCTTTGACAGGAAACCTTTTCCTAATTTGATAACTTCCTACTCCATGACGCGTTCTATGACAGGAAACCTTTTCCTAATTTGATAACTTCCTACTCCATGACGCGTTCTATGACAGGAAACCTTTTCCTAATTTGATAACTTCCTACTCCGTAACGCGTTCTATGACAGGAAACCTTTTCCTAATTTGATAACTTCCTACTCCATGACGCGTTCTATGACAGGAAACCTTTTCCTAATTTGATAACTTCCTACCCCATGACGCGTTCTATGACAGGAAACCTTTTCCTAATTTGATAACTTCCTACTCCATGACGCGTTCTATGACAGGAAAGCCTTTTCCTAATTTGATAACTTCCTACTCCATGACGTATTCTTTGACAGGAAACCTTTTCCTAATTTGATAACTTCCTACTCCATGACGCACTCTGTGACAAGAAAGCTTTTCCTAATCAGACTACACCGAAACCCTGACACATTCTGTGACAGGAGTCTGTTTCTTAATCTCATTACTTCCTATTCCATGACAGGAAACAATTCCTAATCTGATAACAACCTGACCCGTGACATATTCTGTGACGGGAAACCTGATTACTCCCTTACCCATGACGCGTTCTGTGACAGAAAGGAAATACTTATCTAACTGATAACCACCTAACTCACGACGTTGTTCCATGACAGGAAACCTCTTTGGGTTTTTTAAATCTAAAAACTACCCAGCCCAGTGACAGGAATTCTTTTTCCAGACGAGACTGAGCGAAAACCTGACAAGATGGCGTGGAGAGCCTTGGCCAAAGGAAAGATTCAGCGCTTGTAGCTTTTTGAGGCGTTTGATTGGCTAAGAGCGGACTGGGCAAGACGGGTCGTCTTTTCACTGTTAGCCGCGCGAAATTTGGCCAAGCAGATAGGCCTAGTTTGCATCAGTTTGACATGGTAAGTATATGTATTACCAAACATGGAGTATAATACAAACGCCTCCTTCCAGCAACTTTCACTTTACCAGTACCTTGTTCTTTCTGCCCACAGAAAGGCAAGCGGGACCCGGACAGCGACAGTGACTTCAGCTATCGCAGCGTGGTCAGTGCCGGCGGAACCAGACACGTTCGCCGTCGGCGGAAGAGAGCTGACGGGACGTACAGCGATTCCGAATCCTACCACAGCAGTGCCGTGCGTCCTTGTAGCCAGCTGTTTTGTCTTCCTTTCTTCTTTGTTTGTCTCTCCCACTCACTCACTGACTGTCTTATCTCTTAGCGCACGTTAAAGAACCCGAGGCATCAAAAGGGTTGGGTTGTCCTTGGTAAAATTATGTAGAAAACTCTCCGCTTTGATAGGGAAAGTAATGCTCTTGCAGGCAACAACAACAGCAACAACAACATTTATAATAATAATAATAATAATACTGTACATTTATATAGCGCCCTTTCTCACTAAGATCTCAGGGCCCTTTACATGAAAGAAAAATATTACAAGTAACATAAAACATTAATGGCCACGCTTTCTCAAAAACCCCTCCCCACTCACACTCTCCCTTTCCCACTCTACATACATCCAAAGTGAGCTGACATGGGTGGTATTGGAGAAAAGGAAGCTGAGAGTACTTATAGATAGGTTTCAAAAAGATGAGTCTTTAGTGATGAGCGAAAAGCAGAAATAGAATAAGATGCACGGATATGTTAAGGAAGGTTGTTCCAGATGTGAGCAGCCCGAATTTCGCACAGAGAAATTGTGACAAAAAGTGATACAATACAATACAATACAATACAATACAATACAATACAGTGGATCAGTCCGCACGTTTTCACACCTTCAAGCTGAAATCTGGAATCCCACATTTTCACAAACCCGAAACCCCAAGCCCCAAAGAACTTGACCTTGAGGGCAACAGCCACAAGGTCGTTGATTAATGTGCACTTGTTGGAACCTACTCTGGTCCAGATTACTGATGATAACAACATTGTTTTTGTTTTAACCTGATATAATCATATTTCATGTGATACTTATTGGTAAACCCCACAACAACAACCACCATCAGTATTATATTTCTCTTCGTTGAAGACAATGTGTGTATTGTAATCTGCATTTTATTATCTTCAGTGTAATCTGTTTTCATCTCTTTTTTAAAATTAATTTTATTCACTTATTTCAATTTGGTATCTGCACAGTTTAGACCACTGGGCATAGCATAATATGGATGATTACATGAGCTAAGACTGAGTTGAGCATATATTCATCAGGGTTCTTGTAATGTGGAAGCATGGTCAAAACTTTGTGTTGTTCTGTGGAGTTAATGCTTTATAATGTGTCGCCTTTTTACAAACAATCATGGCAACACTGATAGTGAAGTATTCTTGTACCTTGTATACATAGTAACCCGCCAAACACATACACCCCCCCACCCCCACCCCCACACACCATAACAACCATCAACATTATCTTGCTCTTCATCGGCTACGATGATTCCTGAAGTATTCTTGGACCATGTATACACAGTACCCCACCGAAGACACACACCACACACACACCACAACAACATCAACATTATCTTGCTCCACATCCACTACGATGATTCCTGAAGTATTGTTGTATGATGTATACATAGTAACCCACCAAACATACACCACACACACACAACACACACACACACACACACACACACACACACAACAATATCCATCGATGACGATGATTCCTGAAGTATTCTGTAACATGTATGACAGTCGGTCATTTCGACTATGACCATCAGAACAGCAGAGGAGGCAACTGCTGTCCCGACTATCTGGGCTCGAAAGGGATAACAGTGGAGAGTGTCTTGCCCCAAGTTACATCCCCACTCTCTCGGCCAAGAGGGTTCGAAGACAGTTGGCGTTGGGATGGTTCCCAAAGGCCAACTCACCCCTCAAGGCTGCTGCACTAAGAGTCAGGGCAAATTTGCCTCCTAGTTTGAGGGTCATAGTTCTTCACAAAAGACTAAGCTGTAAATGATTAATTATCCCATTGTAATGGAGAAACCACTTTGCTATTGGCCCAACTGTAAACTCATGTCAATCTGTGAAATAAGCTCATACATACAACATACACCCTACACACACACACACACACACACACACACACACACACACATACACACACACCACAACAACCACCATCAACATCAACATCATCTTGCTCCTTCATCGATGACGATGATTCCCCCCGTCGCACAGGACGAGGACGGCGCGGCGCGGCGACGAAGACGACGACGACAGCGAGCGCACGGAGCGGACAGCGCGCACAGCTACTACAGCGTGGTCAGCGAGGGCGGCACGCGCCACGTGCGCCGGCGCCGGAAGCGTGGCGACGGCACGTACAGCGACAGCGAGTCCTACCACAGCGACGACAGCAACCTGGATGGGGGTGGACTGGCCAAGAGAAAGGTGTGGGGGTAGTTCTGGACACTACTGCTGCTACTGCGACTGCTACTACTAGTGCTACTACTGCTAATAATTATAACAAGTAGAGTGATGTCCTAGAGGTAACGCGTCCACCCAGGAAGCGAGAGAATCTGAGCGCGCTGGTTCGAATCATGTCTCAGCCGCCGATAATTTCTCCCCCTCCACTGGACCTTGAGCGGTGGTCTGGACGCTAGTCATTCGGATGAGACGATAAACCGAGGTCCCGTGTGCAGCATGCACTTAGCACACGTAAAAGAACCCACGGCAACAAAAGGGTTGTTCCTGGCAAAATTCTGTAGAAAAATCCACTTGGATAGGAAAAACAAATAAAACCGCATGCAGGAAAAAAAAAAGAAAGAAAAAGGGGTGGCGCTGTAGTGTAGCGACGCGCTCTCCCTGGGGAGAGCAGCCCGAATTTCACACAGAGAAATCTGTTGTGATTCCTCACCTTAAAGGGAAGCTCAAAGCGCTTTTCAATAAATGTTAAACAGATGCAGCATACATACGCAATAATTTACATAAGGACGAAGAAGAAGAAGAAGAAGAAGAAGAAAAAAAAGATTTAACGCACAAAAGCATAAAACAAATTGAAAAACTACACTTATTATATGACTTAATCACACAGACACACACACACACACACACGCAGAGAGAGAGAGAGAGAGAAACACACACACACACACACACACACACACACACACACACACACAAACACTTATAGTGAATAGACGTTAAACTGAAGAAAACTGAAGAAAACACAGAGAGAGAGAGACACACACACACACATACATGCGTAGGCATTTTCAAATAAAGATGTGCTTTCAGACCTGTTTTAAAAAAATAAAATGAGGGAGAGTGGCAACCTTGTACGTGCCTACTCCCTCTTTAGGGGGGGTGTGCATATACTGGGTAATTTACCCTTTGCGGGAGCCTTGGTTTCACCAGAAAGTACAGAATTGGCGTGAATATTATGCATGAAAGTCTCTCGTTAAACTGGTGATAGCAACAGCAAATTACTTGTTCAAGTGTGTAATGGACATGTTTCAGTACTAGCCCCCCCCCCCCCATCTCCCTCTCTCTCTCTCTCTCCTTTGTTCATTCACCATTTTTTGTTTAATTTCTGTCTGTTCATCTCCTCCCACCTACCCCTACCCCCACGTTCGCACTCACGAATTTCATATTGAGAAACCTGTGGTGACAATTAGTAACATGATACTTCTTCTTTGTTCGTGGGCTGCAACTCCCATGTTCACTCGTCCTATGTACACGAGTGGGTTTTTACGAGTTTTTACCCCGCCATGTTTGCAGCCATACTCCGTTTTCGAGGGTGTGCATGCTGGGTATGTTCTTGTTTTCGAAACCCACCGAACAGAGACATGGATCTTTAACGTGCGTAATTGATCTGTTTGCGTACATACACGAAAGGGGGTTCAGGTACATGTAGCTCTGCCACATAAAGTTGACCTGGGAGATCGGGAAAAAATCTCCACCCTTTACCCACCAGGCGCCGTTACCGAGATTCGAACCCGGGACCCTCAGTCCAACGCTTTAACCGCTTGGCTATTGCGCCCGTCACACTGATGGTGATGATTCTCTATCCTGTGTTTGTCCACCCCCACCCCCTCTGTCCACCCCCACCCCCTGTGTGCACAGAAGAAGAAGCGGCACGGGTCGGACAGTGACTACAGCTACTTCAGCGAGACTAGCGAGGGCGGTACACGTCGGACCATGAGGAAGAGACGACTGAGGGACAAGGATGGCAAAGTTATCGGCCATGGCAAGAAGGAAGAGTACGAGAGTAAGTGGTGGCTTTGACATCATGATGATAGTAGTGATAATCATCATCATCATCATGGATACTTGTTGAGCGTTTTCCTACCTTTAAAGGGAGCTCAAAGCGCTTTGCAATAAACATTAAACACACACACACACACACACACACACACACACACACACACACACCATCATCATCATCATCATCATCATAATCATCATCATCATCCATATATCCATGAGCGTAAAGTACGAAGCTATCTGGTGATTTTGACATTATACACCAGGATAGAGTGCGAAGCTATTTGTTGGTTTTGACATGTATCCATGAGCATAGTGCGAAGCTATTTGTTGGTTTTGACATGAATTATATCTGTGAGGACAGAGTGAGGAAGTATTTAGTGGTTTTGACATTATCCATGAGCATAGATTGCGAAACCTTGGGTGATTTTGACATGCATCCATTGGTATGGAGTACGGAACTATATGGTGATTTTGACATGCATCCATTGGTATGGAGTACGGAACTATATGGTGATTTTGAAATGCATCCATTGGCATTGAGTACTGAACTATATGGTGATTTTGACATGCATCCATTGGCATGGAGTACGGAACTATATGGTGATTTTGACATGCATCCATTGGCATGGAGTACGGAACTAAATGGTGATTTTGACATGCATCCATTGGCATAGAGTACGAAACTAAGTGGTGATTTTGACATGCATCCATTGGCATGGAGTACGGAACTAAATGGTGATTTTGACATGCATCCATTGGCATGGAGTGCGGAACTAAATGGTGATTTTGACATGCATCCATTGGCATAGAGTACGGAACTATCTGATGATTTTGACATGCATCCATTGGCATGGAGTACGGAACTAAATGGTGATTTTGACATGCATCCATTGGCATAGAGTGCGGAACTATATGGTGATTTTGACATGCATCCATTGGCATAGAGTACAAAACTAAATGGTGATTTTGACATGCATCCATGATGACAGAATCCAAAACAGTTTGTTGGTTTCAACAATGTCCATGAGGATAGAGTACAGAAATTCGGTGATTTTGACATGTTCCCATAACCGTTGAGTGCGAAACTATTTGGTGGTTTTGAAATGTATACATCATGATGGAGTGCGAAATTGTTTGGTGATTTTGACAAATATTCATGAGCATAAAGTATGATTACTATACGATATTTATTGCTCTTTGATTTACTTCTACGCACACACTTAGTTATCTATCTATCTATCTATCTATCTATCTATCTATATATATATATATATATTCATATCCACTGTCATAATCTGTTACGATATATAATCCTATTATTTCTTTTCTAACAGGTGACACTGAAAGGTGAGTTCTCGCCCCACTATCATTTAGTTGTATTTGTGTTTTTGTTATGTTTGTTTTTCGAAAGACAGATTACATAGTAAATGACCATGAAATAGTTCGGAAATTGTGCATGTTGGAGGGACCTTCCATACCAGCAAAGTTTTCAAAGAACTGAGAGTTGGCTGTCTTTCGTATGCTGTTGAAAATGTTTTTACCATATCTGTTTCGATTTCTGTTTAACAGCATTTATTGATTATTTTTCCTCCTGTAAAATTATTGATCCAATGTACACAATATATAACGCACGATAAAAAAGGATATTTTTTTACCTGTCTAAAACGAGGCTCTAAGCACCATAATTTGATTTAGATTAATCTTTCCTGTCTAAAACGAAATAAGCATTATAAGTAAGAGTCAGACATGGTAAACAAAACCCCAACCTTTTTACCTTAAGAAACTGACAGCAACCAATCCGCTGTTTGTTGTCGTCACCCTCACTCGCTGGGCATGCGCACAGTCACTACACGGTAGTGTCGGACGGCAAGGGAGGTAAGATCCGCGTGAAGAAGCCCAAAGCCGGCAAAGGGGGCAAGGGCAAGGACGGCAAGGAGCGGAAGTGGTATGACGACGTGGCGGAGTTCAGTGACGCCACTACGGACTCGGACGCCGTGGACCTGGACGCCATGACACCGGAAGAGCGGGAGCGCTACCTGGCGGAGCGCGCCAAGCGGCGGGAGGAGCGCGAGAAGCGGCGCCGGGAGAAATACGGCGACAAATATGACGAGATGTTCGCTGCCAATGCCGCGTGGGTGTTCTTTGCTGTCTGTGTGTGTGTGACCCGTTGTGGCCAGTGTATCGCTGATGCCCTGCGTAACACCTCATCAGCTCACCACCGCTCCACTGGGTTTCCTCTGATCGTCTTGGTTCCCTGCTGTGGACTGATGCTTGGTCCTGTCTCTGTAACCGGATCTGATTGTAATGTCTAACTCGCTGTGAATCATTCCGTTGTGTATTTTTTTTCCCTCTCCACACCCTCGCTTGAAATATCATTGAACGAAAATGTCTTCATTTCGGGATTTATTTTCTCGCTAGTTTTGGCTCGCATCCATCAAATTTTTTTTTTTTTTTGATTATCGTATACTGGCTTGTATTCAAAATATCTTATAGTAGCTTGTATTCAAACTATATAAATTCTCTCCATACGAACGGCGAAAGAGACGACGTTAACAGCGTTTCACCCCAATTACCATCATCAAAATATTGCAAGCGGAAGGCTTTTATACTGAAGAGGTGAATGTTGACAAAGAATACCACAATTCTGACGACGGAGGCTAAAGGTTGGGTCATTCAGACACCCACTGGACATCCGAGGGGTCTGTGTAGAGGAGAAGAGAGGACTGGCCGTACTGAGTGAGTTAAAGAAATCTGACAATGGCTCGTGTACCTACACGCAGACCGTAAGAAAAGATACCTTTCTGGTTTTTTCGGTTTTTTTTTCATAATACTTTTACATCCATGTTATACCACGACCAAAGTTGTCACGTCGATGCTGACATGAATCAGTGTAACCTTCGACGATCGAAATCACCTGACTTGTATTCCTCCTTATTTGAATTGATTATCTTTAGTAGTGTCTTGCAGGGCTAAACTACAAGAGGTAGCAGAGGAGAGGGAAAAAAAACCCCTGAATATTTGGGGTTCTTAGTTCGAAAATGTAACTAAAACTCGCCACCCAGATGCAAGAACAATACTTTGAATAAACAACAACACTATCTGTATGTCAATCTACCTCTAGTTACCTCTAGATGCAAGTACAATATATATATATATATATATATATATATATATATATATATATATATATATATATATAAAGAACAAAGATTTTGACTTCAAAATTTGTTTAAATATGAGTCAAGATGGCGAGAAAGTACGTTCTGGAATTTGGTTCAGTCGTTCAACAACGTCTGCTGTTGATTTTTTCGATGCACTGATATAACTGTGTCATGTCTTCTAATACTCCTTCCTTATACTATTATCATTATTATCATTATTATTGTTATTGTGATCTTGATCATATTCATCATCATCATCGTTGATGTCGTCGTCATCATCATCATCATCATCATTATCATCAACATCAAGGAGAAAATTAATGTTGTTTCCAACCACTGTGGTTTTAAGTCGTTACAGACTGGGCTCCTGTGAGCTCTTGCTCTTGTTTTTGGCACTTATTTATGTGACAGTTGTTTATTTGTTTGTCTATTTATTATTTTCTCATTGCATTTATTTATTTATTCATTTATTTATTTATCTATTCATTCATTCATTTGATTTCTTGTATTCATTCATTCATTCATTGTGAACTTATTTCTTTTATCATATTTTTGACTTTTCAGTTTTATTCATGTGTTTAGGACCACTGCTCCTTGTACCATTTTCCCCTAAGAATCTTACTTTGTGCATGTGTTTATTAATTCACTCACGATCACCCATTATCAGAGTTTTTGTTTGCATACCTAATCTTTTAATACACGGTTTGGAACTGAATTCTAATTGACAGGTGTGGCCAGTTTCGTCATATTTTTCTTCTTCTTCAGTTCCTTCTTTCTTTTTCTTCTTCTTCTTCTCTGTTCTCTCTGTGTAATTACACAGCTGAATGATTGGCTGTTCTTCATCACATGACCTTTTCAGAGGCCGCAGGAAAGTGCCGGTGACCAAAGTGCCCCAGGCAGCATTCCTGCCCGAACCCCCCACTATATCCAAACCCTCTCTTCCCCCTCAGCCCACTGTCTCTGCTGCTGACAAGTAGGAGACTCTTCCCTTCCTAAGCTAAAGCTTCGGGCCAGGCTACCGCGATTTCCTAGCTACTGGGTTATGCTACAACATGCGCTCTGCACGCTACAAGCTTGTCCGCGAAATGTCGTAGATTCCCTTCTCCGACAACAACAACAACAACAAAAACGTGAGCTGTAGGATGATTTGTACCATTGGTTGAATCATTTTTATTTTCCAGTTGATTTGAGAAAGGGTCTTTTTTTTCAGTATTGTTATGTCAAACTGTCAGCAACTGCTAAGGAAATAAAGAGAATTAGAAACGGAGCAAAAAGCTTTAGATAACGAAGGGGGGGAAACAACTAAAAAAAAAAGATTTACACCCCAGTTGTCTTGTACCTTGAAAATAGTGTTTGGCTTTTCTGATAATTCCAGAGCTCTACTTTCTTCTCTTTTGTTGTTGTACAATTTGATTTTTTTTCACATACCGCTCGTAAAAATGAACCTTTTGTGTTGATTATTGATTAAAAAGCTCACTTAATTTTCATGCAGATCCAGCCATATTATATCTTAGTAGGCCTATGAATGTCACAGACTATTTAAAAACAAACAAACAAACCCCCAAAAAACGGAAGAAGATAAAACAAAGAAGAATACTCGCTGTTCTGTTCTGTAAATCGTACTAATGACACGCATATTGTGGCATAACCAGAAGTGGCCATGCTAGCGGCTAGAATCGAGAGGTTCCTTGTGTGTTTTGCAGACTTGTCTGTCTGTGTGTAACCTCGCTAGCCAGTGTGACTCCGTGCAATGCCTGTGAAGTGGAGAACAACCAGCGCACATCTAATTCCTGACAACTGACTCTGAACATGAATGTTAACCTGAACTTCTGTGTGTGTGTGTGTGTGTGTGTGTGTGTGTGTGTGTGTGCGTGTGTGCGTGCGTGTGTGTGTGTGCGTGCGTGCGTGCGTGCGCGCGCGCGCGCGCGTGTGTGTGTGTGTAATCTCGGTGCTGTTGTATTTTTTTAGTTTGCAGAAGTGTCATGTAGTGTGTGTGTGTGTGTGTGTGTGTGTGTGTGTGTGTGTGTGTGTTGTTGTTGTTGTTCAATTTGCAGTAGTTTAATGCAGTGTGAGTGTGTGTGTGTGTGTGTGTGTGTGTGTTCTTGTTGTTGTTCAATTTGCAGTGGTTTAATGCAGTGTGAATGTGTGTGTGTGTGTGTGTGTGTGTGTTCTACAATTTTCAGTAGTATCATGCAGTGTGTGTGTGTGTGTGTGTGTGTGTGTGTGCGTGTGTGTGTGCGCGCGCGCGCGCCCGGCGGAGATCTAGGTTTTAATCTGCAGAAGTGGACTACAAATTTTACCATGCAGCAAAGAAATTCTGTGCGAGTGTGAAAATGACTTTTTTTTTTTTTTTTTTTAAATTTTTTTTAAAGCTGCCGAAACTAGATTTGCTTTTACCTACTGTTGTGTTGTCCGTTGTGTGAGTAGGTCTACAAGACCATCGCTCGTCGTTTCTTTGTCGGATATTTTGGCCCTGGCTGGTATCAGGATACAGTGGCACACGTTTCTGACTGGTGTATTGTATTGTATTGTATTGTGTTGTATTGTATTGTATTGAGGAAGGTGTCAGAAGGGTTAAGACGCTCATCGGCCAATACAAAGAGTCCGTGATGGTCTGGGTTCGAATCCCGCTCTCACCCTTTCTCCCGCATTTGACTGGAAGATCTAAACTGAACGTTTAGTCATTCGGATGATGAGACGATAAACCGAGGTCCAGCGTGCAACACGCAATTGGCGCACTGAAAAAGAACCCATGGCAACGAGAGTGTCGTCTGGCAAATTCTGTAGAATACAAAAAAAAAAGAATCCACTCTGATAAGTACAGAGTAAGGGATGGCCTAGAGGGAACGCGTCCGCCTAGGAAGCGAGAGAATCTGAGCGCGCTGGTTCGAATCACGGCTCAGCCGCCGATATTTTCTCCCCCTCCACTAGATCTTAAGTGGTAGTCTGGACGCTAGTCATTCGGATGAGACGATAATCCGAGGTCCCGTGTGCAGTCTGCACTTAGCGCACGTAAAAGAACCCACGGCAACAAAAGGGTTGTTCCTGGCAAAATTCTATAGAAAAATCCACTTCGATAGGAAATTCAAATAAAACTGCACGCAAGAAAAAATGCAAAAAAAAAAAAAAAAAAAAGGGTGGCGCTGTAGTGTAGCGACGCGCTCTACATGAGGAGAGCAACCCGAATTTCACACAGAGTAATCTGTTGTGATAAAAACAAGAAATACAAATACAGATGCCTGCATTCAAAGCTTTACTAAGCGCGTTTGGATGTGCTGATGGTCAGTGATCTGCCTACCAGTTGTGGTGTTGCACATATGGATTCGTCCGAACGCAGTGCCGCCTGTATTGATAAACTCAAACCTGAAATTGTTTTGTGTTTTATTTGTATCACTTTTGCCACAGCAAATTTCTCTTGTGTGAAGTTCTTGCTGTTCTCCCTAGGATGCAGCGCCATTATTTTGTCCTGCCTGCAAGTGTACTGTTTCCCTGTCAAACTGGGGTTTTTTTTTCCCCTGCAGAAGGGACAGCTCTTTTGTTGCCGTGCATTCTTTTACATGCGCTAACTGCCTTGCTACACACAATTGAGGACCGTTTACTGTCTCGTCCACATGGCTAGCGTCCAGACCACCACTCAAGGTCTAGAAGAGGAGGGTGGGGGGCGGGAGGGGGGGATTTTGGGGGGTGGGGGGATACTGGATTCGATCCTGTGTGCTCAGGTTTCCTCGCTAACTTCGCGGACGCGGAAGCACAAGACTGCTGTTCCAGCACGGTTAAGTGAAACGTGCGCACTTTGTTGCTAGATCTGTACCTTGCTTTGTGTTTAGCTATAGTGAGGCTCTTTGTGGTGTGTGTGTGTGTGTGTGTGTGTGTGTGTGTGCGGTGCGTGTGTGTGTGTGTGTGTGTGTACGTACGTTTGTGTGTGTGTGTGTGAGGCCCATTTGATGTGAATTTGCGTTATCTACATTGATTATATTACAATTTATTTGTTTACTTATTCATTAATTTTGATATTCACTATTCAGGGCAAGTATCATATCATATCATATTCAAAATTGTACGCATGTCACAGAAATACTATAGAACTGTATGACACTCAAACCAAACAACAGAAAGAAAAACATCGTACGAAACTGTCACGGTTTTTGTGCAGTTCACTTGTTCTGTTGATAAATATGATAATGACTGATACTTATTAACGAGCAGCTTATTCAGAATATGGACAAATCAGAAAAAAACAACAACCAACCAACATGACCAAGAATGGAAACCAGATTCATAATTCCAGAAAACAGTGGTGGAACGCTTAACTGTTTTGTGCAGCAGTATGCAGAGACTGTGACCCGGGAGGCAGAGGTTGTATTTTGACTAGCATATGTGAGCCCACCATGAAAATTGCGAAACTCGGTTAGAAAACGAATGAAATCAGCAACAGTATCAACAGTAACAACAATCAGTTGTGGGCAAACAACGATAACTAAAATCAGCAACATTAACAACAGTAACAACGATCATTTGTGGGGAAACAACAGCAATTAAAACCAACAACAATAACAACAGTAACAACAATCAGTTGTGGGCAAACAACAATAATTAAAACCAACAACAATAACAACATTAACAACAATCAGTTGTGGGCAAACAACAATAATTAAAACCAACAACAATAACAGTAACAACAATCAGTTGTTGGCAAACAACAATAGTTAAAATTAACAACAGTAACAACAATCAGTTTTGGGCAAACAACAATAATTAAAATCAACAACAGTAACAACAATCAGTTGTGGGCAGACAACAATAATTAAAATCAACAACTATAACAACAGTAACAACGATCAGTTATGAGCAAACAACAATAGTTAAAATCAACAACAAAAACGACAGTAACAACAATCAGTTGTGGGCAGACAACAATAATTAAAATCAACAACTATAACAACAGTAACAACGATCAGTTATGAGCAAACAACAATAGTTAAAATCAACAACAATAACAACAATCAGTCGTGGGCAAACAACAATAATTAAAACCAACAACAGTAACAACATTCAGTTTTGGGCAAACAACAATAATTAAAATCAATAACAATAACAACAGTAACAATCAGTTGTGGGCCAAAAAAAAAAAAAAATTAAGATCAACAACAGTAACAACAATCAGTTGTGGGAAAACAACAATAATGTCCATCATGTTCTTGTTTTATTCAGGAGGAAAAAGGACAAGAAGGAACAGAAGTTACGAGAGGAGAAAGAGGAGCAGGAGAAACAAGCCAAACTCAAAGCTGAGTAGGTATTCCTTTTGGTGTCTTCAGTACCGGCTACACAGCTGAGTAGGTATTCCTTTTGGTGTCTTCAGTACCGGCTACACAGCTGAGTAGGTATTCCTGTTTGGTGTCCTGGGTACCGGCTACACAGCTGAGTAGGTATTCCTGTTTGGTGTCCTCAGTACCGGCTACACAGCTGAGTAGGTATTCCTTTTGGTGTCCTGGGTACCGGCTACACAGCTGAGTAGGTATTCCTTTTGGTGTCCTTAGTACCGGCTACACAGCTGAGTAGGTATTCCTTTTGGTGTCCTGGGTACCGGCTACACAGCTAAGTAGGTATTCCTTTTGGTGTCTTCAGTACTGGCTACATAGCTGAGTAGGTATTCCTTTTGGTGTCCTTAGTACCGGCTACACAGCTGAGTAGGTATTCCTTTTGGTGTCCTGGGTACCGGCTACACAGCTGAGTAGGTATTCCTTTTGGTGTCCTGGGTACCGGCTACACAGCTGAGTAGGTATTCCTTTTGGTGTCCTTAGTACCGGCTACACAGCTAAGTAGGTATTCCTTTTGGTGTCCTGGGTAACGGCTACACAGTTGAGTAGGTATTCCTTTTGGTTTCCTCAGTACCGGCTACACAGCTGAGTAGGTATTCCTTTTGGTGTCCTCAGTTCCGACTACACAGCTGAGTAGGTATTCCTTTTGGTTTCCTGGGTACCGGCTACACAGCTGAGTAGGTATTCCTTTTGGTGTCCTGGGTACCGGCTACACAACTGAGTAGGTATTCCTTTTGGTGTCCTGGGTACCGGCTACACAGCTGAGTAGGTATTCCTTTTGGTGTCCTGGGTAACGGCTACACAGCTGAGTAGGTATTCCTTTTGGTGTCTTCAGTACTGGCTACATAGCTGAGTAGGTATTCCTTTTGGTGTCCTTAGTACCGGCTACACAGCTAAGTAGGTATTCCTTTTGGTGTCCTGGGTACCGGCTACACAGCTGAGTAGGTATTCCTTTTGGTGTCCTGGGTACCGGCTACACAGCTGAGTAGGTATTCCTTTTGGTGTCCTTAGTACCGGCTACACAGCTGAGTAGGTATTCCTTTTGGTGTCCTGGGTACCGGCTACACAGCTGAGTAGGTATTCCTTTTGGTGTCCTGGGTACCGGCTACACAGCTAAGTAGGTATTCCTTTTGGTGTCCTGGGTAACGGCTACACAGTTGAGTAGGTATTCCTTTTGGTTTCCTCAGTACCGGCTACACAGCTGAGTAGGTATTCCTTTTGGTGTCCTCAGTACTGGCTACACAGCTGAGTAGGTATTCCTTTTGGTGTCCTGGGTACCGGCTACACAGCTGAGTAGTTATTCCTGTTAGGTGTCTTCAGTACCGGCACCACGGCGTCTAACAAGACACAGTTTTCCATGGTTGTGACAGGCGAAGATCCATTATTTATTTTGTGTGTGTGTGTGTTTGTGTGTGCGTGCGCGCGCGCTTATAGTTGACTTCATCAAGACTTTGCGCCTTATAAATATTATTATTATTAGTAGTATTTTTATGTATTTATTATTTTTTATTTATTTATTTTATTTACTTTTTAAAGAAAAAAAAATGTTATTTTATTTTAGTTTAGTTGTTGTTTTTTCTCAAGGCCTGATTAAGCGCGTTGGGTTACACTGCTGGTCAGGCATCTGCTTGGCAGGTGTGGTGTAGCGTTTATGGATTTGACCGAACGCAGTGACGCCTCCTTGAGCTACTGATACTGATACTGCCTCTGTATCAATCTCCATTTTCATACGAATGTAACTTCAGTCCACTGTTGTTAACAATAATAGACAAGTAAAGAAAAGCAAATAATTTTGAAAAGTGCATAGTAGCCTTCGTATTTGTCAGTAAAACGTCCATTAACCCTTTCACCGCCAGTCAATTTAGAGTACAAAATTCCCTTGTGGTATAAACACAGAAAAGACAGTGACTAAGAACAGCTGGGGATTCCCCCTGCGATGTATAGAACTATGGCCTATCCTACCACCGAACATTAAGAGCAGTAGGTTCATGGATAACAGACCAATGAATGGTCACCTTTCAGTGACATGGGTCCTCTACCACGCCTGTGCATAAATGCGAGCTTGGCGGTGAAAGGGTTAAGACTTTTTAGTCTCAACAGCAGTACAAATTTTTTGGGGGGGCTACATTTTTTTCTGTTAATATTTACGTTGACGTGTGGACATTGAAGAGCTGGGAGAGGCATGCGTGAGGAACACATGTTGATGGCAGGATCGCTGAAATCTGTTTCCAGGATGGAGAAGAAGAAGAAGAAGAGCGGCAATGAAGCGGATGATGAAAGCGATGACGGTGGGTGATCGTAACGTTTCCTCCTGCTTGTTTGTTTGTTTGTTTGTTTTCAACGGTTGGGCGCGCCCTCTGTTCATTATCGATACCTTTTAGTGTGTACATGTTGTGACAAAATAATAACTCGTTTTTCCTCAACAACACACTGATGGTAAGTGTTGGTGAATACAGAACAGTATGTTTTGTTTTTTTTCTAGTTGAAATTGGGATTGTCCTTACGATGGACGGATGGTTCCTTATGATATTCATGTAACCCCCCCCCCCCCCCCCGACCCCTCCTCCCCCCCGAATCCCCCTCACACCCCCTCTCCCGCTCCCCCCTTACTCTTTGTTTCCTTTGATATAGGTCCACGGGTATGAACGTTGTCAGGCAAAGCCGTTCTGAATCAATGTCGCAAACACTGTTTGCCCCCAACATTGGTATAAACACATAGCTGTCGTGAATTATGATGACTCGGACTGCAGCATTTTGATCTTGGGAATAAAGTACAAAACAATTGTTTTGGAAACAGCCCCACACACAAACACTCTTTCACACACACAAACACACGCACGCACGCGCACACACACAAACTCACTTCCCCCATCGAATCCAGAAAGATACTCCCCAAGCCTTTAAATGAGGCTGACGGTAAACGCCAGTGGCGAAAGCATGCCGTGTTTTGAACTTACTCCAGGAGAAAGGCACATCTACTACAAATTTCTTTCAAAAATTTTGTTCTGAATATATCGAAAGTCATCACCTTTGTTTAACATCTGTGTTCTTGTAACATCAAAAGCCACCAGCTAGTTTTAATTATGTTTAAAGCCAGATTTTCATTCACAATCTTTTTTTTTCCGCCGCCTTGTAGTGATCGTATCCGTGTAGATTTATTTTTCTGCTACGATCACAGGCAGATTAGCGAAACTGTCGTCGAAATTCTTCGGGTCTTCAGTTGCGTGTTCGTCAACATTTGTTGCACTTGCACAACCGTTTACCCGTTTACGAGAGAGAGAAAGAGAGGGACAGAGACAATTTTCCGTTTCGTTTGGCCATTTTTCCTTTCCACCCTTCGACGCAAGTTTGTTTGGCCAGGGGGCAGTACTCGTCTACTTCTCGACGGCCAACCGGAAATTGTGTAGTACGTATACCAGAGTTGTGCACAAAGAGTGCAGTGTTTATTCTCACCGCGTGCCGCTTAGTTTTGCACGGCCTTGCCACGAGTGGTGCAAAACGCCCACCCAATGAGCTTGCTGCACTAATATCACGTGGTGCGCCTCGTTTCTCTCTCTCTCTCTCTCGCTCTCAAAGTATAACGATCACTGATTGGTGTTTGCACATGACGTCATGGTGTTGGAATCACAAACCTGTAAAACTGATGGTGTGGTGTCCGATGGGCTGAAATACATAAGGCAGTTGTTAAAACTGAAAATATAACGCACAGATAACGTTTAAAACGTACAGAATCTCACCACGACAATTTGTTACGCAAACTGAAACGATAATGCACAAATAGCGTTTAAAGTATTCAGAATCTGACCACGGCAATTTGTTGTTCAAACTGAAACAATGACTCACAAATAACGTTTAAAAAACAACAAAAAAAACAACAACAAAAAAACATGGAATTTGGCCATGGCAATTTATTATACAAACTGAAACGAGTACTCACAAACAACGGTCGAAGAATATATACAATTTTTTTACAATGACAGTTTGGTTTTTCAAACTGAAACGATCACTCATAAATAACTTTTTCAAATATGCAGAGTTTGGCCTCGTCCTTTCAATGGTACCTGCTGACCACAGGCAAAAAACTGGAAACATGCATTGTAAACATGATACAAAATGCGTTCTCATGAACGCTACACGTTTATTTACCGGACCCAGCCAGAGCAGAAATAAACACACAAGAAACAGTTAACTGAGGAAGATGGAGGGGAAATGCCATTTCAGAATCATCACTCCTTTTGGTGTTTTGGTTTTAGTTGTTGGAAGTGATCCCTAAATAAATAAATATAATAATAAAATAAAATAAAATAAATAAAATAAAATAACAATTAAAAAAAAGAAGAAGATAAATACATAAAAATACTAAATAATTTTTTTGAAGGCCGGACTACGCGCGTTGGGTTACGCTGCTGGTCAGGCATCTGCTTGGCAGATGTGGTGTAGCGTGTATGGATTTGACCGAACACAGGGACGCCTCCTTGAGCTACTGATACTGATACTGATCCCTATAAGTGTTACCTTCAAGGCGTTTCAAAGCCCGATGAGCGCCTTTGGTTATGCAGAGGTCCGCCATCTGCTTCTTTTCCCCCTCCCCCAGCAAATGTGGGGTAGCGTATATGTATCTGTCCGCACTCTCTGATACCTTGAAACTGAAACTGAATAGTGTGGGAAAATAGGAGTGTGTGTGTGTGTGTGTGTGCGTGCGCGTGTGCGTGCGTGCGTGTGTATGTGTGTGTGTGTGATTCTAGGGAGGTTTGTGACAAAATTCAAATTAATTTACGTTTTCTTTTAACTGCATTTTTTTTTTTTATTCGCACCTTATTTGCATCGACAGCACTGAATATACAACAGTAAAACTAACCCACCCGTGTGTTCTGGATACTAATGAGACCATTCTCTGGTAACCGTATTTATTGGTGGTTCGTATTAATTTTTGCTGAAAGTGATTGCGAATTATTGTGTACAGTCTGAAATATTTGCTAAATTCAAAGTCAGACGTGATTCTTGTGTAATTTTTTTTTTTTTTTAATCACGGAAGGATTATCAACAACACTTGAACAACATTCATATTTTATATGCATTATATTTTTATACTGATAACTTGATTTATTTCCATATAGGATGATATTCATGTGTTAAAAATCTGGAAGATTTCTTACTATTCAGAAACGATAACACACGCAGCGTCCTGGTTTATTATTTTGATCAATGCATTGTTTTTGTTTGTACGCCTGTGTTTATTCGCATATCAAGAATTGATAAGGATAGCATTTCCAGTGGTCATTATTATGATGAGATGATAACCATAATGATGAATAAGCGATAATAGTAGTAAACAGCAACGTTGATAACAGGAGAAAAAAAAAAAGAATAGCAAACAAACAAAAAACAAAGAAAAAATAACAACAAACAACAGCAACAACGTTGAAACCGATTGCGTTGTTTGATTTCACAGTGTCAACGAACACAATTCTTTATGATGCCAAGGTCGTGTCAGAGTAAGCTTTTGTTTAGGAAACAGAGGAAGGTGGCAGAATGGTTAGGACGCTCATCTGCCAATACAGAGTCCGTGAGGGTGTGGGTTCGAATCCCGCTCTCGCCCTTTCTCCCAAGTTTAATCAAACTGAGCGTCTAGTCATTTGGATGAGACGATAAACCGAGGTCCCGCGTACAACACGCACTTGGCGCACTGAAAAAGAACCCATGGCAACGAGAGTGTTGTCCTCTGGTAAAATTCTGTAGAAGAAATCCACTCTGATAGGTACACAAATATATAAGCATGCACTCAAGGCGTGACAAAGCGCTTCGGGTAATGCTCCTGGTCAGGCATCTGCCTAGGAGATGTGGTGTAGCGTGTATGGAACTGTCCGAACGCAGTGACGCCTCCTTGAGAAACTGAAACTGAAACTTAGGAAACATAAAAATGTTCTTGTCAGTCAATGTCATCACCATTGCCTGTTACTGTGGTCAGGACAGAGACATTGCAGACTGCATGTTGTATTCTCATTCGGGTGGCGATTAACAGTCCTGTGGTGAGGATGATTGTATTGTACTATATTACTATTTTTTGTCACATCAGATTTCTCAGTGTGAAATTCGGGCTGCTCTCCCCAGCGTGAGCGCGCCGCTACACTGAGAGTGCCACCCATTTTTTTGTATTTTTTTCCCTTTTTGTTGTTGTTGTTTTTTGTTTTCCTATCGAAGCGGATTTTTCTACAGAATTTTGCCAGGGACAACCCTTTTGTAGCCGTGGGTTCTTTTACGTGTGCTAAGTGCATGCTGCACACGGGACGTCGGTTTATCATCTCATCCGAATGACTAGCGTCCAGACCACCACTCAAGGTCAAGTGGAGGGGGAGAAAATACTACCGACTCTGCCGTGATTCGAACCATTGCGCTCAGATTCTCTCGCTTCCTAGGTGGACGCGTTACCTCTAGGCCATCATTCCACTTGAAGACGATAACAATGTTGATGATCCTGGTGACAACAGTGGTGGTGGTGGTTTGTTTTTTGCAGATGAGATAAACCCGATGACAGGAAGATAATGGTGGTGGTGGTTTTTTTTTTTTTTTGCAGATGAGATAAACCCGATGACAGGAAGATAATGGTGGTGGTGGCGTGTTTTTTTTTGCAGATGAGATAAACCCGATGACAGGAAGATAATGGTGGTGGTGGATTGTTTTTTGCAGATGAGATAAACCCGATGACAGGAAGATAATGGTGGTGGTGGTTTGTTTTTTGCAGATGAGATAAACCCGATGACAGGAAGATAATGGTGGTGGTGGTTTGTTTTTTGCAGATGAGATAAACCCGATGACAGGAAGATAATGGTGGTGGTGGTTTGTTTTTTGCAGATGAGATAAACCCGATGACAGGAAGATAATGGTGGTGGTGGCTTGTTTTTTTGCAGATGAGATAAACCCGATGACAGGAAGATAATGGTGGTGGTGGCTTGTTTTTTGCAGATGAGATAAACCCGATGACAGGAAGATAATGGTGGTGGTGGCGTGTTTTTTTGCAGATGAGATAAACCCGATGACAGGAAGATAATGGTGGTGGTGGCTTGTTTTTTTTTGCAGATGAGATAAACCCGATGACAGGAAGGAGGAAGATAATGGTGGTGGTGGTGGTTTGTTTTTTTTCCAGACGAGATAGACCCCCTGACAGGAAGGAGGAAGAAGAAAGGAGCGGCCCACTTGAAGGGGCAGAAGACGACAGACGGGGAGTATGAATATGTAAGTGGAGTCAGTGTCACTACTACTGCTACTTCGACGACGACTACGACCACTGCTACTTCTTCTCTGTGTGTGTGTGTGTGTGTGTGTGTGTGTGTCTGTGTGTCTGTCTGTGCATGCGCGCGCGCGAATATGTGCATATAAGTATATGTGAAAGAGAGTTTGAGAGTCAGTGGGAGAGAGACATGTAAGTGGAGTCAGTGTCACTACTACTGCTACTTCGACGACGGCTACGACTACTGCTACTTCTTCTGTGTGTGTGTGTGTGTGTGTGTGTGTGTGTGTGTGTGTGTGTGTGTGTGCATGCGCGCGCGCGAATATGTGCATATAAGTATATGTGAAAGAGAGTTTGAGAGTGAGTGGGAGAGAGACATACAGACAGACAGAGAGAAAGAGACATGTCATGAGCGCTAGCAAAATGTTTACAGGCCTGTGTTGAACGTTTACACAATGCAACAGAAAGAAACGTTCGACAGCCGTAATTGACAATGAACACAACTTGAACACTTGGAATACAAAATATTTTTCAAAATGTGTGTGTGTGTGTGTGTGTGTGTGTGTGTGTGTGCGTGTGTGTGTGCGCGCGCGCATATGTGTACTCATTAGCGCATGCATTTCACAAACATTTTTTTAAACTCACTCAGTACGGCCAGTCCTCTCTTCTCTACACAGACCCCTCGGATGTCCAGTGGGTGTCTGAATGACCCAACCTTTAGCTTCCGTCGTCAGAATTGTGGTATTCTTTGTCAGCATTCACTTCTGCAGTATAAGAGCCTTCCGCTTGCAATATTTTGATGGTGGTAATTGGGGTGAAACGCTGTTAACGTCGTCTCTTTCGCCGTTCGTATGGAAAGAGTTAACCTCAGCGCGTGTCGGTATTTTTGTCTTGTTGACGTATTGTTCCCAGTTAGTTTCTTTCGGTATATGTGTGTGTATTTATCTGTTCATTGAAATATTTATTCACTTTTCAGGAATACGACGACAAAGGACGTGTAATTAGAAAGAAGCGCATTGGAAAGGTGAGTGTTTCAACACTGCTAGTAGGTTGTATTTGTTCGTCGTGTGTTGAAACAGTCGTCGACGGGCGCCATAGCCGAATGGTTAAAGCGTTGGACTTTCGATCTGAGGGTCCCGGGTTTGAATCACGGTGACGGTGCCTGGTGGGTAAAGGGTGGAGATTTTTACAATCTCCCAGGTCAACATATGTGCAGACCTGCCAGTGCCTGAACCCCCTTCGTGTGTATACGCAAGCATAAGATCAAATACGCACGTTAAAGATCCTGTAATCCATGTCAGCGTTCGGTGGGTTATGGAAACAAGAACATACCCAGCATGCACACCACCGAAAGCGGAGTATGGCTGCCTACATTGCAGGGGTAAAAACGGTCATACACGTAAAAAGCCCACTCGCGTATATACGAATGAACGTGGGAGTTGAAGCCCACGAACGCAGAAGAAGAAGAAACAGTCGTCAAAGTTGTCTGTGCTCTTTTGACATAAAATGGGACACTGGTTCAGTTTATATCCGTCTTTAGCCACTGACTCCTTTGTGATTTCAAGGACACCTTGAAGACAGACCTCAAAGCCTGTGACATAGAAATCGCTTTCTGGGAAACTGATGCCCTTGACCGCTCTCGCTGGAGGATGCTGTGCTCTAGTGGCATAAAGACGTTTGAAAACAAGAGAACGCTGGCCACTAAGGAGAAAGTGTGAGCGAAGGAAGCAGGGCACAACTTCTGGAGACGTTTTCCCTTGCAACACCTGTGGGAAGTGCTGCGCATCTAGAATCGGCCTCTTCTCCCATATGAGGACACACACTGACAGATAAGCCTGCCTGCCTAGTCATCTGTCGGTCCGACGGGAGACTCCATTCATTCACTCCTTTGTGATTTAACTTGTAATTTTCAAAGTTGTCTGTGCTCTGTTTACATAAAATGGGACACTGGTTCAGCTCCTATCCGTCTTTGGCCACTGACTTTATTGTGATTCAACGTGTAGTTATCAAAGTTGTCTGTGGTCTGTTTACATAAAATAGGACACTGGTTCAGCTTTATCCATCTTGTTTGGGCCACTGACTCCTTTGTGATACATCGTGTTGTTGTCAAAAGTTGTCTGTGGTCTGTTTACATGAAATGGGACACTGGTTAAACCTTATCCATCTTTAGCCTCTGACGATATTGTGATTCATTGTGTAGTTATCAAAGTTGTCTGTGGTCTGTTTACATAAAATGGGACAATGGTTCAGCTCTTATCCATCATGTTTGGCCACTGACTGCTTTGTGATTCATCGTGTTGTTGTCAAAAGTTTTCTATGGTCTGTTTACATGAAATAGGACACTTTAGCCACTGACGATATTGTGATTCATTGTGTAGTTATCAAAGTTGTCTGTGGTCAGTTAACTTAAAATGGGACAATGGTTCAGCTTTTATCCATCTTAAGTTACTGACCCCTTTTTGATTCAACATGTAGTTATCAAAGTTGTCTGTGATCTGTTTACATAAAATAGGAGACTGGTTCAGCTTTATCCATCTTGTTTTGGCCACTGATTCCCATTTTCAGTGCCCCTCGTGTTCGTTTTGCTTTGAACAGCTGGTGGTTCTTGCTGTCTGTGCAGTCCTGGTTTAAAAGGAAACGCAGGTTGACTCGATGCTCTAAACCGTTCACTTTCATGTGATTCCCCCCCACCCCCCCCGCCCCCGCCCCCAAGTCCCATCCCCATTTCTCTCCCTCCCTCACTCCTGAAGAAAAACCCTCTTTGGTAGGAAAACAAATACGCTTGCAAACAGAAAGAAAAGAAAAAGAAAGAAAGAAAGAAAGAAAGAAAAGGGGTAGCGCTGCACTGTAAGGACGCACTCTCCCTGGGGTGAACATCCCGAGTTTCGCTGAAACAGAGAAATCTGTTGTATCATTGAGTGATCCTGTTCACCCCAACCCAGTCCAATCCAGCTGAATCCAATCCAACCCAATCTGTTCCAACCCCCAACCCAATCCACCCAACCAAACCTAATGCAATCCAATGTAGTCTAATCCAATCCAATCCATTACAATCCAGTCCAATACAAATACCATACCTTGACCAATAAGCCAGTCATGAATTTTACGGAAAGTAATCACTATGTTTTATCCAGTACAATACAATACAATACAATACCTGGACCTACAACCCAGTCATGGACTTTACGGAAAGTAATCATTAGGTTTTATCCAATCCAATACAATACAATGCGATACAATACAATACAATACAATACAATACAATACAGTACAATACAATACAATACAATACAATACCTGGACCTACAAGCCAGTCATGGATTTTACGGAAAGTAATCATTATGTTTTATCCAATACAATACAATACAATACAATACCTGGACCTACAAGCCAGTCATGGATTTTACGGAAAGTAATCACTATGTTTTATCCAATGCAATACAATACAATATAGTACAATACAATACAATACAATACCTGGACCTACAAGCCAGTCATGGATTTTACGGAAAGTAATCACTATGTTTTATCCAATACATTACAATACAATACAATACAATACCTGGACCTACAAGCCAGTCATGGATTTTACGGAAAGTAATCATTATGTTTTATCCAATACAGTACAATACAATACAGTACAATACAATACAATACCAGGACCTACAAGCCAGTCATGGATTTTACGGAAAGTAATCACTATGTTTTATCCAGTACAATACAATACAATACAATACAATACTATACCTGGACCTACAACCCAGTCATGGATTTTACGGAAAGTAATAACTGTTTTATCCAGTACAATACAATACAATAGAATATAGTACAATACAATACAATACAAAACCTGGACCTACAAGCCAGTCATGGATTTTACGGAAAGTAATCAATATGTTTTATCCAATACAATACAATACAATACAGTACATTACAATACAATACAATACAATACAATACCTGGACCTACAAGCCAGTCATGGATTTTATGGAAAGTAATAACTATTTTTATCCAATCCAATGCAATCCAATCCAATCCAATACAATACAATACAATACCTGGACCTACAAGCCAGTCATGGATTTTACGGAAAGTAATCATTATGTTGTATCCAATACAATACAATACAATACAATACCAAGACCTACAAGCCAGTCATGGATTTTACTGAAAGTAATCACTATGTTTTATCCAATACAATACAATACAATACAATGCCTGGACTTACAAGCCAGTCATGGATTTTACGGAAAGTAATCATTAGGTTTTATCCAATACAATACAATACAATACAATACAATACCAGGACCTACAAGCCAGTCATGGATTTTACGGAAAGTAATCACTATGTTTTATCCAGTACAATACAATACAATACAATACAATACAATACAATACCAGGACCTACAAGCCAGTCATGGATTTTACGGAAAGTAATCATTATGTTTTATCCAGTACAATACAATACAATACCAGGACCTACAAGCCAGTCATGGATTTTACGGAAAGTAATCATTATGTTTTATCCAGTACAATACAATACAATACCAGGACCTACAAGCCAGTCATGGATTTTACGGAAAGTAACGGGTTTATTGTGTGTTGACAGGACGGGGATGGCAGCGGTTCAGAGTATGAGTACGAATACGGTGAGTGATACTTGATATATCTTGAACACAGTGTGCTGATAATAGATTTCGATTTAATTAATTGACTCCCAGTAGCGTCCGGAAAGGTCTATCATGGCACAGGGGACAGACCTCGAGTCATTCGTGTCTGGCACAATAAATGGTTTTCACCCCCTTTGACGGGATTCATGATTATGGCTCCCCCCCACCCCTCCTCTCCCCACTTGCTGTCATTGAAGTGTTTAAACGCAATATAACACAACACAACACAGCACAACGCACCACACTACACCACACACCACACTACACCAAACACCACACTACACCACATCATACAACACAACACAACACAACGCACCACACTACACCACACACCACACTACACCACACCATACAACACAACACCACACCATACAACACAATACAACACAACACAACACAACACAACGCACCACACTACACCACACACCACACTACACCACACTACACCACACCATACAACACAACACAACGCACCACACACCACACTACACCACACACCACACTACACCACACCATACAACACAACACAACACAACACAACGCACCACACACCACACTACACCACACCATACAACACAACACAACACAACACAACGCACCACACTACACCACACACCACACTACACCACACACCACACTACACCACACCATACAACACAACACAACGCACCACACACCACACTACACCACACACCACACTACACCACACCATACAACACAACACAACACAACACAACACAACACAACACACCACACTACACCACACACCACACTACACCACACCATACAACACAACACAACACAACGCACCACACACCACACTACACCACACAACACAACACAACACAACACAACACACCACACACCACACTACACCACACCATACAACACAACACAACACAACACAGCACAACGTAGCGTAGCACAGCAAAACGTAACGTAAAATGTATTCACCTGACTGTTCGTCTGACTGTGGTTAATTGTTAGAGGTAGGTCCGAGTCGACAACAACGGCGACAAAAAAAAAGAAAGAAAAAAAAAAAAGAAAAAAAGAAAAAAAAGAAAAAATAAGAAAGAGATTGAACGATAATACACAAAACCAACGGACAGACTTCAGGATTTTATTGTCTTCATGAAACCAGGAAAGTTTCATTGCAGGCACGTGATAACACAAAATACAAGCACGGATACATAATTATCCGCATGGCCCCGACACTTCTCCCCTCCTGTGCACAAAAATGTTAGTATGCACACAGCAAACTTGCTAACGCATACGCACGCACAGGAGCTGTGTCAACTGTGTACTGAAACCGTCATGAACTGTGTGTG
>NC_134883.1:44216673-44226673 GCF_041734735.1 Babylonia areolata
AAGGTCCTCCTAGAAACTGAAGCTGAACGTTCCAGGCCAGGGCTCTGATGACGGCAACTACTTTGAGGTGGACGAGAAGGGACAGCTGAGACTGAAGCAGGGCAAGAAGAAGATCGACCTCAGCAAGCTCACCGACGAGGACCTGCGACGCCTGGGCATCGACCCTAGTCTGTCCAAGCAGGAGATAGCTCGGCTCCTCAAGGTTAGTGATGGTGGGGGTGGTACTGTGGCCTTCACTCAGGTGAATGCCGGCCGCAGACAGTGCTGAGGTCTGGTCTGGTGTATTATGCATTGCCGTGCCTGACCAACTGCGTGATCTTGTGTTGTGTTGGTGGATTCGGATTCGGATTCTGACTGGTTTTTAACTCACTCAGTACGGCCAGTCCTCTCTTCTCCTCTACACAGACCCCTCGGATGTCCAGTGGGTGTCTGAATGACCCCAACCTTTAGCTTCCGTCGTCAGAACTGTGGTATTCTTTGTCAACATTCACCTCTTCAGTATAAGAGCGTTCCGCTTGCAATATTTTAATGATGGTAATTGGGGTGAAACGCTGTTAACGTCGTCTCTTTCGCCGCGTTCGTATGGAGAGAGTTAATGTACTTTGGCCACAGGCACATATACATATCATGCGTGTTGGCTTACTGAACATGGTAAGGCAACTCATGATGTTGATAAAGTTTATTTTAATAATATTGCGGGTTTTTTTTCACCGACAACCAGAAGGCTCGCGTGTTAAAAATGAGCACAGTGCAGCAAGACATGATGAAACGATCGAAATTTGGAGGTATGTAAAAGCAGCAAGGTCGTACATAAACGATTATACATAAAATAAACACATAATGCCATAGGAAAACTAGATAAAAAAACAACAACAACAACCCATAACCAACAACTTAACTGTTGGTGGTGGGTATACCGCATAAACTCCCAAGAAAAAAACACATTAGAAATGAAACTAAATTTTTTTAAAAATCACTTTATGCGACACTGTCAGATAAAGACAATAAAAGGAATACTGCTCTTCACCGGTTTCCCAAAAAACCCACAACAGAAGCATACAACAGTGACACGTTACGACAAACAAAACTTCTTGAGTGCAATGATACGGTTATGACACGATTCTAAGAGAGAGTGTCGGTTTCCAAAACCGTTGTGCATGCGCGCACATTAACGCTATATCGTCAGCATCCTCCCCCACTCCCAACCCCCTACAGTTCACACACACCACACACACACACACACACACACACACCAGACTAATTTTGTTTCGGACGCGTTATACCCCACAACTTTCAGCCTGATCAGCGAAAAGTCCGCGCCTATTTCAATGATTGCAGACCATTGTTTAGTTTTAGCACACATTAATTTAATCTCTCGGTCAGACAAGATAAGATGAACAAAAGCCGCTGGTCAAAAGTACACCCCAGCTTCGCCGCCACCTTATGAGGACTCAGTTTCAGGTTCAGTTTCTCAAGAGGGCTTCACAGAGTTCGGACAAATTCATATACGCTACACCACACCTGCTAGGCAAGATGCCTGACAGCAGCATAACCCAAAGCGCTTGTCAGGCCTTGAGTGCATGCTGATAACATGGGACTCGTTTCTGAACCTTACGTGAGCCTTAAACAACCAGAGCACGCAGTTGGATCACTGAGACAGACCTTTGAAGATAGTACCACCAACATCACCACTGATGTTGAACGTCAGGGTTATTTGTAAGAGTGTGTGTGGAATTGTTATTAGAAATCTGCTATGCTGGTTGGTATGTATGTATATATATCTATTTATTTATATATATAGAATGGGTATCACTTTAAATATGTGAACTTTGCGTGAGATTGCGCGAACTCTGTGTGTGTGCGCACGCGCGCGCGTGTGTGATTCGAAGTCTGCAATGTGGGTGTTAATGAATGGTCCTGACTTGACTCTGAGGGGATTATACGGTAAATCAAAGGAATCTAAACAGCATGGTGTATACATATACGTGCTTTCAGAAATTCTTCCATAAACATTGAAGATTGTGGTTGAATACGAATAAGAATAATACAAAAGACCGTTCGTATCTAAACTGGGGAGGGCAGTCATCCCCTAGGCTTCCACACATAATGCAGGTCACCGTTCTGTGGCCATGTGTCATGAAATCAAGGGAGATAATTTAGACTTCGGATTTCGTGTTTTTTGTTGTTGTTTTTTTTTAAAATAACTTTATTCTGTTCCTGATGACAGATACAGGAAATAGAAATACTTTATTACCTCTAAAAGAGAAACTGTTTAACACATTTGCGGATGAAAAGACGACATGAAAAAGGCGTTTCATCCACATTACAAAGTAAAGTTTCGTCATCAATATTATATATATATATATATATATATATATATATATATATATCATAAACAAATAATCAACAATACACAAGCTTCCACAGTACATTTCGTTTAACCAAATTAAGTGCCCATTAGAAAAAAAAAAAAAATGATAACCATTTAAAAACAAAAATATGAACAATTGAAATTACTTTCAAAAAAAGAAAAAGAAAAAAAAGTAATGATAATCAAAACAGAGTAAAGTTAAAACAAAATAATGGGAAGTAAATCGATTATGAAATCAAATGATAAAATGGGACACAATTCGCATCTGATGCGCCCATTTGGGAAAGGGAATCTACCCTGTAAGAACTGGATAGCCTTTGGTGCAATTGGTTGAATTGATTTGATTTATTCATTTAACCGTTTATTAAATGTATTCGAGATCATTTGGTGCAGCAGTTTACAATTGAAGGAAGTTCTTGACGGTTCGCACACTATACAAGTAGCTACTTTGCGTTCATCACAGCAGCTAACTTTCACTTTCACCCGGTCTTAATGAAGGAACAGGAGAAAGTGATGAATTTAATTTCTTTCGTTTCTCTGTGAACTAGAGCATTGTTGGCTGTATGCATCTCTGACACACAGGTCCTTTCACAACAGATGGGGTGTCTGAGAGAGTGTAGGAACTGTAACAGAGGAAGGACGCTTTTTCTTTGCATAAAAGTTATATTTAAGATAATTATATGTATTGATTCATGTTGTTGATTTTTCAAAAATCTAATTATTCATTAGTTTTGGGTCTGATCTCATGTAAAACGATGCCCCCCCTCACCCCCCCCCCCAATCCCCACCGCCCCTCCAAAAAACAAAACAAAAACATTAAATAAACAAACAACAACAACAACAAAAACAAACAAAAAACAAAACAAAAAAAACAACAACAAAAAAACGAACATTCAGAATAATAATGATGATGATGATGACAATGAAAATAATGATGATAATGATAATAATGATAATAACAATAATAAAAGAACAAAGAGAAAAAAAACAACAACAAAATAGCAACAAACAGAATAGGTATCTCATAAATGTTAGAGAGAGAGAGAGAGAGAAAGAGAGAGAGAGAGACCCTCCTTTTAAAAAAGACCGGAAGACAGCAGAGGTGTCAGTGAGTGACGTAACAAACAACCCCCGGCATGACGTCATGAAACAGGAAAAGTTCGGCGCTGACATCACCATCACTGACGCCAAGAAGAAGATCGGGACCCGACGCCTCAGTGACTACGGCAGTGACGCCAACACCGATGACCTGGCGAACGACAGTGACCTTGACGTCAGCACACGTGAGCCAGCTTTTCCGTCATTGTTTCTTGACGTCACATCTCTTTTAAAATTTTTTTTTTTATATATAATGGGTCTTCTTCTTCTTCTTCTTCTGCGTTCGTGGGCTGCAACTTCCACGTTCACTCGTATGCACACGAGTGGGATTTTACGTGTATGACCGTTTTCACCCCGCCATGCAGGCAGCCATACTCCGCTTTCGGGGGTGTGCATGCTGAGTATGTTCCTGTTTCCATAACCCACCGAACGCTGACATGGATTACAGGATCTTTAACGTGCGTATTTGATCTTCTGCTTGCATATACACACGAAGGGGGTTCAGGCACCAGCAGGTCTGCACATATGTTGACCTGGGAGATCGTAAAAATCTCCACCCTTAACCCACCAGGCGCCGTCACCGTGATTCGAACCCGGGACCCTCAGATTGAAAGTCCAACGCTTTAACCACTCGGCTGTTGCGCCCGTCATATAATGGGTCAAATTTCATCCACTTTACTCAGGCTCCGATGCCTTTTTTTTTCTCTCTCTGGCATTTTATTTACTGTATTGGGCTGTACACATACAAATATTTTTTTGATTCTGTAATTAATATCGTAATCTCACTGTATACATATTTTTTTAATAATCATATTTTGGATTTACTTATCCCTGCCAACTTTTGTCTTGCGTACAGGTTTTTATGCAGTGCCCCCGTTTGGAGTATTTGTGTCAAATCTAGTGTATGTGGTGTTGTATCTTACTGTGACTTGTTTTCTGCAGTGTACTTAGGAACTAACATGTATGTTTCAGTATCGGATCTTTTTGTATTTTTCTTGTTCTTTATTTTCATTGCCAGGCAATCTTATTTTTAGTTCATGTACATAATGATTTTTTTTTTTCAGATAGCATGCAGGTCAGTTACTGCCTGAATAACTTTAATTTTAGGCTCTGGCAGTATAAAAAAAATGTTAATAAATCATCATCATCATCATCATCTTTTTTCTGTGACATGTTGATATGGATACTTATATAGCACCTATCCTCGGTCGGAGACCAAGCTCTAAGCGCTTTACAAACACGGGGTCATTTGCACAACAAGCTGCCTACCCGCCGTTTGGGCGCTCATCATTCGTTTCATGTGTTACCCAATCAGATTTCAGGCACGCACACATGCACACAGACATGTAACTTTTCACGTGTATGACCGTTTTGTTTATTTACCCCGCCATGTAGGCAGCCATACTCCATTTTGGGGGGTGTGCATGCTGAGTATGCTGAGTATGCTGGGTATGTTCTTGTTTCCATAACCCACCGAACGCTGACATGGATTACAGGATCTTTAACGCGCGAATTTGTTCTTCTGCTTGCGTATACACACGAAGGGGGTTCAGGCACAAGCAGGTCCACACATATGTTGACCTGGGAGATTGGAAAAATCTCCACCCTTTACCCACCAGGCGCCGTTAACGAGATTCGAACCCGGGACCCTCAGACTGAAAGTCAAACCCCTTTAGCCATTCGGCTGTTGCGCCTGTCTGTATTTTCTCTCATCGTTACTTGACATCACATCTTTTTTGTTGTTGCTAATTGATTCATATGATATGGGTTCTCAATTATGTAGCACCTGTCCTAGGTCAGAGACCAAACTAAAAAAATTAAAAAATTAAAAAAAGAAGGAAAAAAAAAGAAAAAAAAGAAAAGACCCACTAAACTAGGCTTGCCAGTCTTGAATAAAATAGCTAATTTGTGTGTTTGCACATTTCTTCTGTCATTGCTGCTATGCGCACATGTCAAGTGATCGGTTTTAGGACAAGCCCGGCGCTTCCTTTTTGAAGAAGTGTCTAGGTTTGTTCCAATGTATACCTCCTACCTTTGGTTTAACTGTTGCACAGCCTAAATCAGTATCATAAGCAGCATTGACATGGAAGTTGTGTACCTTGTGAATGGAGAGAGTTACCAATCTTCCCTATATGTCAATCATTTGTTCTCCTGGCTTCATTTATTTCTTTTATTTTATTTCTTTTATATAATTTCAAACTGAGTGCTTTACAAACACGGGGATATTTGCCTCAGCAGGCCGCCAGTCTGCGAAGAGCCGACTAAGAGTGGTGTTTAAGCGCTCATCATTCGTTTCCTTGGAGGAATGGTGAAGACGCTTATCTGTCAGTACAGTGCCCTTGAGGGTGTGGGTTCGAATCCCGTTCACTTCCTTTCTCCCAAGTTTGACTGGAGAATCCGACTGAGCGTCAGACCATTCGGATGAGTCGAAAAACGGAAGTCCCGTGTGCAGCACGCACTTGGCGCACTGAAAAAAGAAATCATTGCAACAAAAGTGCTGTTCTCAGGCAAAATTCGGGAAAAGAAATCCACATTGATATAATTATACGCAAATATATGACGTTATATATATATATAGATATATATCGTGTCCAATGCATCAGTATTTTGTTGTTTGTTTTTTGTTACTAGTATTTTGTCTTGGTTAAACATTGCTCATGTGAATAAGACTGAAGATAGTTTTCGAATCATGATCATGAACAGTTTAGAAAGTCGGGTTAGAAAACGGCAAATAGGGCTATTTGTTCCTGTTTCACTCTCTTTAAAGATCTTCGAAGAATCATGGTTTCACGAGGAAGGAAAGGAAACAAGATAATGGTCGCTGAATATGATGATTCTGTTAGTGTCGTTATAATGAACGATTTGTTTTACCTTAACCTAAGATTGTATGGACCTATTCGATGGTGAATTTCATGATGGAATCAGCTCATGAATAATACTTGACTGCTTTGCATGTAATCGTCATAGCTTTCATCCTTATCCCATGTTAATCTCACACAGTGGAAAATTCCACGGGCGATCATTACCGGGATCTAAGTTGGAAAACCAGTTGTTGTTTCATCGGGTCAGTACTTTACTTGCACACACACACGCACACACACACGGACACAGGCTAGCACAGACACACACACGCACACGCACACACAGACATAGGCAAGCAGACACACACACACACACACACACACACACACACACACACTAACACACACACACACACACACATACGCACACACACACACACACACGCATACGCACACACACTAACACTAACACTCATAGCGAACTTTCTAACCTCCATCCTTTTCCTGGACTTAAAGGGAAAAAAATAAAAATAAAAACGAAGAAGAAAAAAGAAACCTCCCAGTAACCAATCGCTCCACATTATAACCATCATCCAAATAGAAAGAAGGAGGAAAGAAAAACGTAGGAGAAAAACAGAACCCCCAAGTAACCAACTGCTCCACATTATAACCATCATCCAAAAAAAAAGAGAGAAAATAAATAAGTAAATAAATAAATAAATAAAAATCGAAGAAGAAAGAAAGGGAAAGAAACCCCCAACTTACTAACCAACTGTCTCCACCTTCTAACCATCACCCCACAGCCCCCTCCTCCAACACATCCTACCCCAACCCACGCCACGGCGAGGAGGAGTAGTGGTGGTGGGGGGTGGGTGGGGCCTCGGGCCTAGCTCGCTTCACCAGCACGTCAGGACACGCCGCGTGCGCTGCACGTGCTCTTTTTTTGCGTGGCTCTTCCCATATGCGCGTGGCACAAACGACACACCCTTGTGTGTGGGTGTGGGTGCAGTGAAGGGCATGCGGCGTGTGAACGTGCTGATGAAGCGAGGCGGGCAGGCGCTGCAGGACCACATGAAGCGGGTGCTGGACCAGTGCGGGCTGCAGGACGCTCCGGGGGCCGGTGGCGGCGGTCAGTATGCCAAGGACCTGGACGAGAGAGGTGGGTGGATGGATACCTGTACGATACGGTACGGTACGATACAATGCAATACAATGCAATATAGTACAGTACGATACGATATAATGCAATATAGCACAGTACGATACGATACAGGGCAATATAGTACAGTACGATACGATACAATGCATTACAATGCAATATAGCACAGTACGATACGATACAATGCATTACAATGCAATATAGCACAGTACGATACGATACAGGGCAATATAGTACAGTACGATACGATACAATGCATTACAATGCAATATAGCACAGTACGATACGATACAGTGCAATATAGTACAGTACGATACAATGCAAACAAGTACAGTACGATACGATACAGTCCATTACAATGCAATATTGTACAGTACGATACGATACAATGCAATATAATACAGTACGATACGATGCAATGCAATACAATGCAATATAGCACAGTAAGATACGATGCAATGCAATATACAGTACGATACGATGCAATGCAATACAATGCAATATAGTACAGTACGATACGATACAATGCTTTAAAATTCAATATAGGACAGTACGATACGATACAGTGCAATATAGTACAGTACGATACGATACAATGCAATATAATACAGTACGATACGATACAATGCATTACAATGCAATATAGTACAGTACGATACGATGCAGTGCAATATAATACAGTACGATACGATGCAATGCAATACAATGCAATATAGCACAGTACGATACGATACAGTGCAATATAGTACAGTACGATACGATGCAATGCATTACAATGCAATATAGTACGGTACGATGCAGTACAATGCAATATAGCACAGTACGATACGATACAGTGCAATATAGTACAGTACAATACAATGCAATACAATGCAATATTGTACAGTACGATACGATACAATGCAATATACAGTACGATACGATGCAATGCAATATAGGACAGTACGATACGGTACAATGCAATATAGTACAGTACGATACGATACAATGCAATATAGTACAGCACGATACAATACAATGCAATATAGTACAGTACGATACAATGCAATATAATGCAATATAGTACATTACGATACGATACAATGTAATATAATTCGGTACGATACGATACAATACAGTACAGTACGATATGATACGATACAGATACGATACGATGCGATGCGATGCGATGCATTGCAATACGACACAATACAACGCAAAGCAGTACGATATGATACCTTATGATGCGATGCAAAACAGTACAATGCAATACAATACGGTACGATACAATACAATACAGTACGATGAAATACGATGCAATAGAATACAATACGATACACCACAGTGCTATACAATACAATACAATATAATACGATGCAGTACAATACGCTGCAATACGACATGATACGATACAACACAATACAATACGGTATAATACGATGCAATACAATAGTATGCAAAACAATACTTTGGAATACAGTTTAATACAGTGCAAATACAATGCAGTGCAATACAATGCCGTACAATACAGTACAGTATAATGCAATACAATATTACCCATTACAGTACAATACAATACGATAAATACAATATGATTTGATACAATACAATACGATACAATACCATACCATACAATACGATACAATACAGAACAATACAATACGATACAATACAAAACGATACATCTTCATTAGTCCGATAGGAAATCACATGTGCATTCAAAATGCTCGTCACTCACACCACCCAGTCTCTCAGCCCAAAGTCGAGTCTAACATACATATGAACATGGCAAAAGTTGAAGTTGAAAGTGAAAAGGTTGAATCAAGATATGAAAGTGATACAAATTTGCGGCTTGGTTTATAACACAGGAAAATGAATTATGACACATATAAAAAGTAAGATGCCCTATTTCCGAATAAGAGACACTATGACAAAATTATCATTCTATTATTATAAATTCTTCAGTTGCAGTTTCTGTAATAAATTCATGATCTTGGATGCCATGAAAGAGATATGATTTCATCACATACATTAAGAAACATTGATTTAAGTAAAACATAGCAAACCATATTCCAAATCATTATAAATTCCTTAAGAATTGCAGGCACATTAGGCACGCCTCAGATATGATAATTTTGACAAATATGTAAACACACACTTTTATAAAACTTCAAAGGCCACTCACTGCAAATAGATTAAAAAACAAGAGAGGCAAGGCCTTCAAGACTCACTTGTGATACACTTTTTAAAAAAATCCAAGCTTTTTATGTATTGAGTATAATTTCAAAATGTAATGTTTAAGATGAGAAAGATCAGTTTAAAGCAAATTAAGTCCCCTAGCATTAATTACAGAGTAATTTCCCTTTTTTACTATCTGCACCAAAACGTTTGCAAAATAAATAAAACTTCCATGCTTAGCAAAAGAAGTTCCTGTTTGAACAAAAAATGATAATAATGACTGCTCTTGTTGTTGGGTCAGAATATCAGATCAAAGTGCCAAGTTTAGAGAATACAAAAAATATAAATATAACAGTAAATGCAGTTTGCATATAATTAGGCTTCATATTTGATTTTTTTGTGCCCATCCCAGAG
>NC_134883.1:44231673-44239173 GCF_041734735.1 Babylonia areolata
CCGGCAGCTCGGCTGAGAAGTGCCTCGTGTACAGCAACCACAACTAAACGACAAACTACTATTCAGGAAGCAACAGGTAAAACCACAAAACAAAATAACCAATAGGGATTCGGCCAGGCTCATGTCACGAAGAATATTAACTTTGTCACATATAATATTGAAGGGCTTTCTCATGTGTATAACCATGAATTACGATCTTATATCAATAATTTTGATTTTTGTCTTCTTGTAGAAACGTTTACAACTCGGTTTCCAGAACATTTGTTCCCAGATTATGATGCTTTTGTTGTGCCGGGTGTTAGACTCTCGGATGGTATAACTGCAAGACTGTCCGGAGGTTTGACACTCCTTGTGAAGAAAGATTTTTCCAAGTATGTTGAAAAAATAGATGTGGAGTATGACAACATCATAGCAGTAAGACTGTCCAAAGATATGTTTGGCACAGACTTGCCAGTAATGTTACTTGGTGTGTATTTACCACCGAGTACTTCTCACTATTATTGCAATACAGAGATATCAAATGGTGTTGCTATTGTAGAACAATGTATTATGGATTTGATAGAGTGTTATGGAAATATGTCTTTTCTGTTACTTGGGGACTTTAATGCACGCACTGGGGGTGAAAATGCAATAGAGAATGATGATATAGAGGTAGATGTGTTACTAGACGATGATAGGGAATACAAGGTATATCGCTCATCAAAAGATAACATTCAGAATGACTTTGGTAAATATCTATTGAATCTTTGCAGTTCTTTTGATCTCTCTATTGTAAATGGTACTATCAAAGAAGACATTGATTTTGGTAACTACACTTACATTTCTTCTACAGGATGCAGTATTGTTGATTATGTCATAGTATCACGTTGTTTGTTAAATTCTTGTGTTTCCCTGAATGTTAGACCAAGGACTGAATCAAAACACATGCCTGTAGAATTTGTCATGCACTTTCAATCAGATATAGCTGAATTATGTCATACTCAGAATACTTACCAAGTTGAAAAACTAGTTTGGGACCAAGAAAAAGTATCAGTATCAGTATCAGTAGCTCAATGAGGCGTCACTGCGTTCGGACAAATCCATATACGCTACACCACATCTGCCAAGCAGATGCCTGACCAGCAGCGTAACCCAACGCGCTTAGTCAGGCCTTGTCAACTTAACAACAGTCTAAGAGAATAACTTTCCAACTTAAAAAAAAAAAAAAAGAAGAAAAAAAATCAAAGGATATAACAACAACCCAATTAGACCAGTGTGTGTGTGTGTGTGTGTGTGTGTGTGTGTGTGTTTTCTTCAGTTTAACGTCTATTCACTATAAGTGTTTTTAGACGGAAAGGAGTAAAGTAGTGTATAAAGAAAAGGGAATGCATGTGAATATTAGTGTTAAAAAAAAAATCAGAGGAAAAGTATATTATAAGAAAAAGTCTAAAGAGGTTGTGGTGTGTATTGAATGAGTTGTCATGGGAAGGAGAATATGTATATGCATATCAACAAGTATTAACCTACAACAATGTAAATAGAAATAACAGTATTAAATATAATACATCAAAGGAGGATACCAACTGGTATGGTGGTGGTGGTGGTAGTAGTAGTAGTAGTAGTAGTAGTAGTAGTAGTAGTAGTAGTACATGATGAACAAGAAGAAGAGGGAGAACTTAAGAATGAACAAGAAGATGGTGACGAAGTAATAGCAGCAGCAGCAGCAGTAGTAGTAGTAGTAGTAGTAGTTGTAGTATTAGTACATGATGAATAAGAAAAAGAAAATGGAGAACATAAGGATGAACAAGAAGATGGTGATCAAGAAATAGCAGTAGCAGCAGCAGCAGCAGCAGCAGCAGCAGCAGCAGCAGTAGTAGTAGTAGTAGTAGTAGAAGCGTACATACATAAATAAATAAATAATAATTATGATGGAAAAAAAAGAGAAGAAAAAAAAAGATAGTAGTAATGAAAATAATGATATAATAATAATAATAATAGTAATAATAATAATAATAATAATAATAATAATAATAATAATAATAATAATAATAATAATAATAATAATAAATAAATAAATAAATAATTAAATAAATAAGACAACAATGATGATAAATAAGCAAATAAATATAAAACATGAAGACACACATTCACACATACACCCACACATGCATAACAGATATGCCCCCAAAACGCAGTTTCATAGATATGAAAGCACAGTCAAATACATATAAACGTACATGAGCTCCAATACACACACACACACAAACACACACACACACACACACACACACACACACACACACACACCACAAATTTCCCTGCACCTCCTCTACCCCCTCCTCCACACACTCGGAGTTTCTAGTCTATGTATCGCAGCTTCCACGGCACACACACCCACACACACACACACAAACACGCACACGCACACACACACTCACACACACAGATGAACACTTACTTGTACAAGCACACACACACACGTCCATATCTCCCACCCCCAACCCCACACACATATATACAAAGATATATATATAATATATACGTTCAAATATCCTGATGCTCCCACAGTGTAGGCATGCATACACTCACATACCTCATCCTCTATCTCACCTCCTCCCTGCACCCCCACCTCCCCTCACACACACACACACACAACACACACACACACACACACACACACACACACACACACACATGCACAGAACTCTCCTGACACTTGTGATCACTTACACTCTCACGCATGCACAAACGCACTCAAAAACATAGACCCACACATAAACACAAACACACACATACACACACGCACAGAGGCTGCCACTGACTGGCCGCAAGAGGGATGGGAAAAGATCTCTGATGCCAAGAATGTGGCGTCTAGTGTGTTGCTCAGTCTACTGTATTTGGAAAAGCCCACAGAGACTCTGTTCCGTTTTGAAGAAATTTGCGCAATGTTGGTTTGGAAATGATGCCGATATGTGTTTGATTTGCAAAGCATCGTGCTCTACCTTTCATGTTAGACTTACGGCCGCTCCCGCTCTCTGCTTTTATTTCTTTGAGGCGATCGATGGTGTGATGGCCTTGTACCTGTTCTTTTTGATATTCTTTGACTTTTCTGAGGATTTCCGATTTTCCTAGATGTAGGCCGCTCGTTGGTGTTGCGTTACCAGCAAGTCTGTCAGCTCGCTCATTTCCCTTAACTCCTGCATGTCCCGGGCAGTATGACCATGTGATTTTTTTTATCTGAAAGTTGCGCATTGCCTTATGCCACTCTGGGCTTCCCATTCCGTTTTCAATTTTCTGTATGAGGTTCATTGAGTCTGTTAGAATCATGGCATGTTGGTTTCCGGGCGTATGGATGGACGATAGCCACTGGAGGGCATGTGTCACAGCTTCAACTTCCATCGTTAGGCTGGAGGTTGTGACTTTGTAGGCAGCATTCTCTTCCATAACTGTTTTTCCATTTTGTTTCGCAGTGAATCCCCAACCGGATTGGTCTTTGGTGACTGAGCCATCTGTGTATATGATGATGTCCTCTTCTTTACTGTTTTCTTCTATGAGTAGCTTCACTTCCGCATCAGTTTTGCCCTCTGGCCATTCCCGACAATGTCTTCCTAGAGTGGGTGAAATGGCTGTGTTGAATAGATGGTTGAGGTTTTCGGGGTTTTTCTCCCATTCTTTTGTTTCTTTCAGGTCTTGTAGTCGGCATACTAGCTGGATTGTGTCTTCTGCTTGCCCCATCCATGATCTTCCTCGCCCTAGACGGCTGCCTTTTGGTTCTTTGACTGCGTCATGCAGTGGGTTTTGAGGGTTTTCTAATGCTTTGAAGTAGGTCTTGACCTGTTCTAACTTGTTTCTGGCCTGCACTGAAGGAAGGTCAAGCAGGTATCGCATGGTTTCTGTGGGCGTGTCTTTTGTTGTTCCAAGGATCAGCCTCATAGCTTCATTTTCTACTCTTTCTAATTTTAGGAGGTTGCTTTGAGACGGTGTTGTTAGCCCAAGTCCGTAGTCGATCACACTGAGGACGAGTGATTGGTATAGCAGGAAGAGGTGGCGTTGTTCAATACCTTTGGTTGCCATTGCCTTTAAGACTGAAAGGCCTTTTTTGCATTTGAGAACAGTATTTTCCGTATGTTTTCTGAAGGTCAGCATCCTGTCGAAGTGTATTCCTAGGTAGCGTAGGCATTCAGTTTTCTCGATCTGAATCCCATCGAATGACACAGAAGGTGGTGCTTTGCTCGCGGTTCTGTTGTTCAGGGTGCACAGCAACGTTTGGGCTTTCGCTGGATTGATGGAAGATCCTGTGTCTTTGCACCATTGAGCAATATTGTTTAGTTGTTTCTGGACGGCTTTGGTTCTTTCCTGAGCATCTTTCGAAGTTTTGAAGACCAGGCCATCATCCACAAGAGTAAGCACCCGAGCTATTCCATTGTTGTTTAAGTCTGCAAGGCCCTTCGTGTAGACATTGCAGAGGACAGGAGAGAGCGGAGACCCTTGTGGCAGTCCCATGGATAGTTTAGAAGGTGCAGACATCCAATCTCCGAGGCGTAGGACGACGGTTCTTTCCTGAAGCGCTGCTGCTATCCATCTTGTCAGTGTCAAGCTTACTCCATACCTTAGTAGCAGCTCCATGAGGTGTGCAAACTGGACTTTATTGTAGGCATCTTCAAGGTTGATTGCTACTGCTAGTGTTTCTTCTTTCCTTTGAAATCCTTCATACACCTCATATGCAAAAGCAGCTAGAAAAAACCGAGGAATTTAAAGAAAAACTGGGGTCTGGTGAATTTAAAATCCATTTGGAACGAGCTTCTTACCTGGTGAATCATAATGTTGATGAAGCCTTACAAATTTTTAATGATGCGTTGCTTTTTGCTAGTGATTGTATGAGAAAAAACATTACCATAGGAAATGTACGAACCGACCCGTGGTTCGACCAGGAATGTAACCAACACAGAAGAGATCTCCGTCACGATTTGAGACAGTACTACAAACTTAAGGATGACAATTTAACTATTAGAACTGCGTATAACCAGAAACGCAGGGAATACAAAGAGCTCTTACGTCTGAAAAAGAAAACCCATCGTAAAAAAGTGTTGAACGCACTGCATGAGAATGTTAATAATCCTACCGGATTTTGGAGCAAACTCAAATCATTTTCAGGCAGAAAATCTGGTGAAAATAACGTAAGTAAAGATGAGTGGTATAAATACTTCTCTCAGGTTTTTCAGTCTCAGGCTAACAATGACCTGTCAGACAATGTAGACAGCCAGTCTGAAGAACCTATCAGTAACGAGCAAAGCCAACTCAACACTGATTCACTTGACTGTAACATTACTGAAAGTGAAGTCTATGCTGCAGTTCGTTCCTTGAAAAACGGCAAGGCAGCGGGCCCTGACGGGATCATTGGAGAAATCTTTAAAAATTCTATCATTGTGATTGCTCCATTTTTGGTCCTCTCGTTCAATCAACTCTTCTCTTCTGGAAGTTATCCCCTACAGTGGTCGGAAGCTATCATCCATCCCATATTTAAAAAAGGTGACAAAAATTTACCAGATAATTATAGAGGGGTATCCCTGTTGAATATATGCAGTAAACTGTACAGCCATGTATTAAACGAACGATTAAATAAATGGATTGAAAGTAACAATGTCATTAACGACTGTCAAGCCGGTTTTAGAAAGAAATATAGCACAGTTGATCATGTTTTTACATTATTCGCCATGGTTCAAAAGCAGTTGTTGCTGCACAAAAAATTATATGTTGCTTTTATCGACTTTAGAAAAGCCTTCGATTCTGTTGTCCGTATAAACTTATGGAAAATTCTAAAGAAAAGGGGAATTAATGGGAAAATGTACCAAGCCATTACAAGCATATATGACATTGTGAAAGCAAGAGTTAGAGCTGGCGGTGAACTTAGTGATTCATTTATGTGTCCTTCAGGGTTAAAGCAAGGAGAGGTATGTAGTCCAGTTCTGTTTTCCCTCTTTATAAACGAATTAGCAGAAGAAGTCATTCAGAAAGGTAAACATGGTATTCAACTTATTCCTGATTTATTAGAAATCCTAATTCTTATGTTTGCTGATGATATTATTTTGATTTCTGACTCGATTGTAGGCCTCCAGAATCAGTTAAATGTTCTGTTCGACACAGCAAAGAAACTTGGGCTGATAGTTAACTTAGAGAAATCAAATGTTGTTATATTTAGAAATGGTGGCTATATCTCCGAAAAGGAAACCTGGTTTTATGGCCAGAACAAGCTTTCAGTTGTTAACATGTATAAGTACTTAGGAATTATCATGTCCACCAGACTTTCCTTCACGCACAGTTTGAATGACATGGCAAGTCGAGCGAAGAAAGGAGTCATTACTATATTTAGATTGCTGTGGTCATTAGGAGAAAAATCACCTACTATATTCTTCAAACTTTTTGATGCTCAGATCCAGCCAATACTTAGTTATGGGGCTGAGGTTTGGGGAATCATTGCAAATGTTGACACTGTGGAAAAGGTACACCTTTTTGCTTTGAAAAGATTCTTGAATATTAGTTTAAGAACACCTAACATAATGGCATATGGAGAACTTGGACGGTTCCCACTGTATGTTAATCTATACCTAAAGAGCATTAAGTATTGGTTGAAAATTTTGAAAATGCCGCCCCATCGCTTACCACACAAAGCGTATAAAATGCTATTATACTACCATTACAGTAATAAGAACACTTGGGCATCATCAGTCTGCTTTTTCTTATATAAATTTGGCTTTGGGGAGGTCTGGGAAAACCAAGGGGTCGGTAACGAAAATGAATTTTTAAAAGTCTTGAGAAATAAGCTAATTGATGAATACAAAACACAGTGGTCTTCTGATATGCTGCACAGTAAACGTTTTCAATTCTATAGAACATTTAAAAGTGATCTTATTTTATCTCCATACTTACAATTAGTAAATCATTTGCGAGCCAAAGTCAGTCTGATCAGAATGCGACTGGGTGTGTCTGAATTGTCAGTAAATCAGCTGCTTTGCCCATTCTGTGAATTTCAAATAGAAACTGAAACTCATTTTGTCCTACAATGTCCAAAGTACCTGGATTTAAGAGAACAGTATATCCCTGCCAAATATTATAATTATCCATCACAATTTAAGCTGACAATGCTATTTGCATCAGAATGTAAAACGTTGGTCATCCGCCTTGCTCTGTTCCTTGAGAAAGCTCTGAAAGTCCGTCGTATGTATCTGTTGGATTGATAGTTTTAAGTATGTCGTCAATACTTACATGAGTGTGTGTGTGTGTGCGTGCGTGTATATGCGCGAGTGCATAGGTGTGTGTGTATTTAAATGTGCATGTATGTATGTGCATAGCTGTGTATATGTGTACATATACACGAATTTGGATAACTATGTGCACATGTTCAAATTATGTAATATGGTTTTTGATCATAACTTGCGTGACCTTGCAGGGAATCATTCATCTGATGTGACTATGAATTTGTAACCACCCTCAGTGACATGGGCCAGTGGCCTATTCATTAAA
>NC_134883.1:44244173-44256673 GCF_041734735.1 Babylonia areolata
CAACTCGTCCACCCCACCCCCCTCTCCCCCTTGTGTTTCATTTTCTGTATTGAGGTCTTCATGTAGTGCGTGTGTCTGTGTGTGTGTGTGTGTGTCTCTGTGTGTGTGTGTGTGTGTGTGTGTGTGTGTGTGTGTCTGTGTGTGTGTGTGTGTGTCTCTGTGTGTGTGTGTGTGTGTGTGTGTGTGGTGGAGGGGGGAGGGTAATGTGGGTGTATGCGCGCATTGTTATTAGTGGTGGTAGTGGTGGTTACGTAGTCGTATTGTTTTTGTTTTTTTCTTCTTCTTATTATTATTATTGTATGATAGTCAGTCGTGTTCGACCAAAACCATCAAAACAGCAGAGGAGGTAACTGCTGTACCGACTATCTGGGCTAGATTTTGATTATTGTGGAGGGTGTCTTGCCCCAAGTTACATCCCCACTCTCTCGGCCAATAGTACTTTAGGACAGTCGGCATTGTCCAACTAGTTAGCCAGCCCCCCAAAGCTGCAGCACTAAGAGCCAGTGCAATTTTGCCTCCTAGTTTTGAGAGTCACAGTCCTTCACAAAAGACGAAACCGTAAATGATTTCAAGTTGCAATAGAGAAGCCATTGATCGTACAGCTCTCACTTTGCTGCTGGCCCATCTGCAAACTTATGCCCATCAAGCCGAGTGTTGCGCCATTATTATTGTTATAGTCATCATCCTTAGTACACAGTTTCAAGATGTTATCTGTTATTGCAGAAGGCTTGCTGCATAGTCCAATTGGACATTTGCTATAGTTGTTACAGTTGTTTGATGTTAGCGTTTCCTTCTATAGTGTGCCTATGTCTCCCCTTTTAATGTTTTATTTTTTTCCAGTGTTCTGTATCTTTCCCCACCACACACACACACACATACGCACACACGCGCACACACACACATACACACACACCATTCTTCACCCTCTGCCCAATATCGTTCCCACCACCACGCCCCGCCCTCCACCCCCCACCCCACCCCTCCCCCTCCCCCTCCCCTTTTTTCCGTCTAATATCACTTAAAGTGGAAGACGTTAAACTGAAAACTACTACTACTACTACTACTACACAGATCTCCTTCCTGGACTACATGTGCTACATCCCGCTCTTCCTCTCCATGCACGACAACATCGTCGACAACCCGCTGGACATGTCCGACCAGAAGTACGACAAGATGATGCGCAAGGCCTCGGGTCAAGGCCGCCAGAGGGACATGAACCCCCTGGGCCAGCCCCTCACGCGCACCTCCACCCACCTCGTGCGCCACGACGCCCGCCAGCTGCTGGAGGGCAAGGTCACTCTGGACGACCTCCGACCCCAGCTGAAGAAGGACCTGGTGGAGAAGTACAGCAAGTGAGTGGTGTGCTGGGGGGTTGGGGGCTGGGGGGTTGGGGGGATGGGGGTCTGAGGGGGGGGGCACGGGGGGGGGGGGGGGGGTTGTTTTCTTGGTTGTTCGATGTTGTTGTTCCGTGTGTGTGTGTGTGTGTGTGTGATGTTGTTGTCATTGTTGTTGTTGTCTGTGTGGTCGTGGGGTGGGAGGGATAGGGTTGGTGGTTGAGTTGAGGGCGCGGGGCGGGGAGGGGGAGGGGGGACGTGGGAGATACGGGGGAGGGGTGTGGATGCGGGGTGGTGGTGGTGATGGTGAAGGGTTTTATATCGGGAATCTCCGGTTTGGTTTGAGCTATGGGAGTTTTTTTAGTTTTTTTATTTTATCTTATTTCTTTTTTTTTTGTGATGGGTTGTTTTTGTTTTGTGTCGTCCATGTTCTTTTTTTAACAGTGGTCATGTTAGTTTTCTTCTTCTTGTTTTTATCGTTATTGTTTTTGTTGTTGTTAAATGCTCTTTTTATATAAATTTAATTCCAGTTTTATGAATATTTTATTTCATTCTTTCTCATGTTTTTGTTTCATTTCTTTGAAAAAATTATTTGGTAAGTCTTATGTATTTGTTTAGTTAAATGTATCCATATTGTCGGTTTATTTATTTATTTACTCATCTGTAGGTATCTGTTATTGTGTTTAATTAATTTTCTTGTTCTATTTATGATTGGTGTTGATTGATTTGGTGACCAGTTCTTCTGGGTGTGTGTGTTTTCATCAGTTGAAACGTTGTAAACAATGTCTGTGACGGTGCTTTGTTATACATTTATGCGCGTGCATTCATACACACACACACACACACACACACACACACACACACACACCCCTCTCTCTCTCTCTCTCTCTCTCTCTCTCTCTCTCTATATATATATATATATATATATATATATACACACATATACACACACATACATGCATACATACACATACATACACACACACACACACATACATACATAATTATATACATATACATATATATATATATATTTTTTTTTATGTGTGTGTCTGCGAGTGCATACGCGTGGATGCTTGTGAGGGTGTGTGTAAGATTAGCTGTGCTCGTGATGACTAAAGTTAGCGTGTTGACCTCTGTTGTCTGTGACGATGACGGCACGTTGATCATGTACCCATGCTCACCTCTCTCCAGGTTGCCTGACCTGCTGCAAGACAAGCGGCCCCCCTCTGTGGCGAAATCTGACGTCAGTTTGTAGTCTGTCAGTCACTGACTGACAAGCCCGCCAGGTCTCACGTGCACATGCAAGCCTTCTTGGTTTTGATTGGACACATGTAACATCAGAAATGGCATTTCATTGGGCTGTGATGTACTGTCACAGCCTATCAGAGCGCGTGCGTGTGGAGCGCAAAAAAAAAAAAAAAAAAAAAAAATATCACAAAAGAACGTGGACGGGCCACGTGGATGGCTCTGAAGACTCAAGACGGCACTGAACTGCCTGAAGAATTCGCGCTCGTCTTTCTAAAAGACAGGTGGTATCGCTGTGATTGAAGGACAGACATTTTCAGGCGTACATGGTCAGCGTTGGCCAAAAATGTTGAAAAGACTGAAAGGAAAATGGACGTATCTAGATGTCGCTTGTCTGTCAAATGCGATCCGAGGAGATGTCATGTTGAATGTTGCCCCCGGGGACTTGAGTTTGGTGCTGTCGACGTGCAGAAAATCGGTGACATTTGAAACAGTGTGCCAAAACATAACCAAACGAATACAGTGTCTTTTGTTTGCCTTGTAGACTTCACCAAATGTGAAAGGGTTGTGCTGGTGTGGCGTTGAGTAAGCGGCATAAACGCGAAGGCGTTTTGTCTGGTGCAGAAATCGGTGCCAAAGGTTTGAAGCAAAAAAAGTCACCCACGCGATAGTGACAGTGATAAACCCTAACCAAATATTCTGCAGCTTTTCGAACTTTCATAAGAGTATTGAAAGTCTTTTTTGTTTGCAGAATTGTATCTGATACGAATTATTTTACCGTGTGTGTCGTTGTCATTCGTATCTTATTTTGCTTTATGATAGAAAACTCTTAGACCAAGTTGTGCCATATAACAGTGTAACGTGTGGAAAAAAACCCAGTGTGTATAAACGTTTTTCTTTGACAGCAAAGATAGTTTTCTCCCAGGATTGCATTCACAGAATATTGTAGTTGTTTTCGAATGTATATGATTTCTTATTTCGAGATTAGATAAAACGAACCTCAGGTTACACACAGCGACCAGCCAACCCTACAAAGGCAGCTTTTTTTATTAGAAAGAATAGAAATGCAGTCTTGAAGCCGATTCTTAACGATATCATAATATTGTATATTGGCAGAAGGTATGTGACCTAGGGATTGTAGCACACACAAAAAAGCAAGCGGTCGCGAGTTACATAGATTAAAAAAAACAACAACAGCTTTTCAAATTCAGGTCTGTTATGTTGGAACTATTATCGTTAAACCGAGTTCATAACTGAGGATTAGTTGGTCACTGTCACTGTCAATGTCTTTGGTCTTGTAACAACATTTGGTTCTTAGCGCGCTTCACTTTGGAACAGCGGTTTAGTTTAGTTGGTAAATGATAACAAACGTTTCGGATTTTGGTATTAGGACTGACCGATTTCAAATTTCTTATTACGTTTCCACTGGTTGTTCAAAAGTGGTTTATTTCGGGTATAAAGGGTTTTCTTATCATTAAGATTTTTGGTGTACGTTTTAATGCTGCTTTATCTAATAACTTTTACAGACTACTTCGGGCTTGATACAGATTTTTTTTTTTTTTTTTTAAGAAGACTCAGGTAGACGTCTGAAACTTTAAAATCTACGCAAAGTTGCTTTTTTCATATTAATCTTGTGAATTATTTCTCGATGAGAGCTCAGATACTGCCCTGGCATAAGTTTTCTAGATGTTTATATACATGAAGTATTGGTCTTGTACGTATAATTGTGCTGTGGGTATTTGTTGTTGTTGTTTTGTTTTGTTTTTTACTTCTTTTTGTTTGTTTGGTATTTTTTTTGTTGTTTTTTTAACTTTTGTCACGGAACTAACACATTCGGTACCAGAGACCGCAAGGTTGTCTGTCATTTACTGGCGCGTGATAGGGGTTTGACATTTACTGGGGTGGGGGGGAGGGCGTGGGGGGGAGATAGGGGTTTGACATTTACTGGGGTGGGGGGGGGGATAGGGGTTTGACATTTACTGGGGGTTGGGGGGGTGGGTGATAGGGGTTTGACATTTATTGAGGTGGGGTTGGGGGGGGGGTGATAGGGGTTTGACATTCACTGGGGTGGGGTTGGGGGGGGGGAGGTGATAGGGTTTGACATTTACTTGGGGTGGGGGGGGGGGTGATAGGGGTTTGACATTTACTGAGGTGGGGTTGATGGGGGGGGGGGGATAGGGGTTTGACATTTACTGGGGTGGGGTGGGGGGGGAGGTGATAGGGGTTTGACATTTACTGGGTGGGGTGGGGGGGTGATAGGGGTTTGACATTTACGGTGGGGTGTGGGGGTGGGGGGGGTATAGGGGTTTGACATTTACTGGAGTGGGGGGGGTGATAGGGGTTTGACATTTACTGGGGTGGGGTGGGGGGCGTGATAGGGTTTGACATTTACGTGGGGTTGGGGTGGGGGGGTGATAGGGGTTTGACATTTACTGGGGTGGGTGTGGGGGGGTGATAGGGGTTTGACATTTACTGGGGTGGGGTTGGGGGGGGGTGATAGGGGTTTGACATTTACTGGGGTGGGGTTGGGGGGGGGGGAGGTGATAGGGGTTTGACATTTACTGGGGTGGATGATGGGGGAGGGAGGTGATAGGGGTTTGACATTTACTGGGGTGGATGATGGGGGGGGAGGTGATAGGGGTTTGACATTTACTGGGGTGGATGATGGGGGAGGGAGGTGATAGGGGTTTGACATTTACTGGGGTGGATGATGGGGGAGGGAGGTGATAGGGGTTTGACATTTACTGGGTGGATGATGGGGGGGGAGGTGATAGGGGTTTGACATTTACTGGGGTGGATGATGGGGGGGAGGGAGGTGATAGGGGTTTGACATTTACTGGAGTGGATGAGGGGGTGGGGGAGGTGATAGGGGTTTGACATTTACTGGGGGTGGGGGGAGTTGGGGGGGGGGTGATAGGGGTTTGACATTTACTGGGGTGGGTTAGGGGGGGGGGGGGGGTGATAGGGGTTTGACATTTACTGGGGGTGGGGGGAGTTGGGGGTGTGTGTGTGATAGGGGTTTGACATTTACTTGGCAGGGTGATAAACATTTGTATCAAAGTGAGATCAACAACGAAACCAAGCAGCAACTAAACACACTGACCAATACAGATTTTCAGTGTATCGTCAGTTCGTCAAAGTGCTTCCCTTTAAAGAAAATAATCACGGCTGCAGAATGCTTGTTTATACTGGTGTGATTATTGGTAATGAAAATGTTCCCGGTCCCATAAGTGCAGCTAATAGATACAGATACAGGAAACCTTCTATGAATCATTCTGTTATATAGGTGACATGTTGGGTTTTAATCATGTAAGGAAATAAAATTGATTTACGAAATCGCTTTGAATAGATTAGATATTGTTTTGCTAAAAAAAAACAACAACAACAACTAAACACACGTCTTTTAGGTCGGATAATTATGTATTCGTGTAAATTTGAGAGGCTCAAAAGTCATGTACTCTTGGTTGTGTCTAACTTATTAGTGTGTGTGTGTGTGTGTGTTTGTGTGTATTCTGTATTGCGTGAAGTATGAAGTTTTTGAGGTTTTTTTTTTAATGAAATAAAATGATCACTGCAGAAATCCTGTGTGTTCTTTTTCTTTTGCGAACGTGTTTTGAGAGATGTTCAGAAGAGGCAGATAGTCCGTAGGGTGGTGATGTCTCTTCCAACCCACATGTACATTTTTTGGGCGAGGTAAGTGTGCTTACTTTTTTTTCTTTTTCTTTTTTTTTAATTATCGTATGTTTTGCATTTCAGTTGATGTCATTCTGGTGTATTTTGTGTTTCAGTTGATGTGTGTAAAACTATTATATACGTTGATGTAGTTTATGGATATATTGTTCTCATTTTCAGATGATGTAATGGCATGAAATGTATATCAGCTGTCAAATGTGATGCACAATGTAGTCGTCAGTCGTCCCTTTGTTTCTACAAGGCAGTCATTGTGTTTTGCAATGTACATAACGGATACAATTCTTCAAAAGGAAACTGGGTATTGCGAAATGAATGGTGAAGAAAACAAAGCAAAACGATGCAATGCGCGCACACACACACACACACACACACACACACACACACACACACACACACAGACACACACACACACACACACACACACACACACACACACACACACACAGACACACACACACACGCACGCACATGTATGTCAATCATGTCCGACTATGACCATCAGAACAGCAGAGGAGGCAACTGTTGTCCCGACTGTCTGGGCTAGAATTTGATCACAGTGGAGAGTGTCTTGCCCCAAGTTACATCCCCACTCTCTCAGGCATGATGGTTTTTAGGACAGTCGGCATTGGGGATGGTTCCCAAAGGCCAACTAGCCCCCAAGGCTGCAGCACTAAGAGCCAGTGCAATCTTGCCTCCTTGTTTGAGAGTCATAGTCCTTCACAAAAGACTAAGCTGTAAATGACTTCCCACTGCAGTGAAGAAACCGTTGATCATACAGCTCTCGCTTTGCTGTTGGTTCAACTGTAAGTTTATGGATACAGACTGAGTGTTACACACACACACACACACACACACACACACACACACACAGCACACATACATACACACACACACACACACACACACAAATACACACACACTCACACAAACCACACACACACATACTCTCTCTGTCTCTCTCTCTCTCTCACGCACACACATACTCCCTCTCTCTCTCATTCACACACACACTCACACACAGACACTCTCTCTCTCTCTCTCACACACACACACACACACACACACACACACACACAACACGACACAACACAACACAACGCAACACATCTTTCCCAGCGATGCCCCAAAACCCCCACCACACCCCCAGCCACCCACTCCACTCCACTCCATCCCTAACTGCTGACCCATTTCAGTGGCGGCCCTGAAGAAGAAGCTGAAGGGGATGACGAAGGAGGAACTGCGAGAGCTGAAGAGAACAGGCAGGCTCAAAGAGATGCTGGGAGACGCTTATGACAGCGAGGCTTCCTTCATGAGAACCAACACCACCATCAGTGCCGTCACTCAGGACAGGTGAGAGAGAGAGAGAGAGAGAGAGGGGGGGGGGGCCTTGTGGTTCTTCTTTCTTTAGTTTAACTCTTTCCATACGAACGGCGAAAGAGACGACGTTAACAGCGTTTCTCCACAATTACCACCATCAAAATATAACAAGCGGAAGGCTCTTACACTGAAGAGGTGAATGTTGACAAAGAATACCACAATTCTGACGACGGAAGCTAAAGGTTGGGTCATTCAGACACCCACTGGACATCCGAGGGGTCTGTGTAGAGGAGAAGAGGACTGGCCGTACTGAGTGAGTTAACGTCTTTTCACTGTTAAGTGATATTGGAGGCATTGTGTGTGTGTGTGTGTGTGTCGCTGCATTTCAGATGTGAGGCTTTCGAACAGCATTATACTCGATGCAGTCCAATTCAGGTGCGCTTTTTGAACTTTCCCATTGTCTCTGTCTGTCTGTCTCTGTCTCTCTGCCTCTCTCTGTATATATATATATATATATATATATATATCTTTCTCGATGTCCTCTCTCTTTCTCTGTCTCTTTCTCTCTCTCATTGTCTCCCTCTTTCTCTCTCCCTCTCTTCCTGTCTTTCTTTCTCTCTTTGTCTCCCCCCTCTCTCTCTCTCTCCCCTCTCCCCCTCTCTCCCCCATCTCCCGCCCCCCCCCCCCTTCACCCCTCTCCCGATCCCCCCTCTCTCCCTCTCACACAAAAACCGATGATCCACGTTCCAACAGCGACTCGGACGGAGAAGGGGGCACGGGCCGCAACAGGAAGGGAGGCAAATCCAAACACGGCGACGCCTCCAAGCGACGCCAGAGCAAAGCCGGCAAGGGCCTCGCCGACGCCGCCGGCGGAAAGAAGAAACCCAAAAAGGGCAAACCCGGCGACGGCGGCGACGAAGGCGACGAGTCAGAGCTCTCCGGCGGTGGCAAAAAGTCGAAGAAGAAGAAAGACAAAGGCGGGGAGGAGGAGGAGGATGAGGATGAGGAGGAGGATGGGGGAGAAGGGAAGAGGAGGAGAGGAGAGGAGGGGGAGGAGGGGGACAGTGACTGCAGTTACAGGAGCGAGGTGTCGGAGGGGGGCACGAGGAGGAAGGTCAAGGTCAAGCGGATCCGGGACGCGGACGGCAACGTCATCGGTTACGGGGACCCGGAGCCCTTGCCTGATGAGTTCCGTGGGGCGTCCGTGCTGGGGAGAGAAGGTGAGTTTTTTGGGGGACTGGGGGGTGTGGAACTGGTACTTGGTATGGGTACTGCTTGTCTTCGGCTTCGGACCAATGCTAAGTCGGCGATATTAACAATTTTGCCCGTCGACTCTTCTATGTTGAAGTCGGAATGGCTGTGTACCCGAACGGGTATACCCGTTTTGGCGTAACATAGTATCCACTTATGGTTCGACATTCTTATACTCTACTTAACATTTTTGCCCGTCAGCAGTACAAAACATACGTGAAAAAATACAAAACGGGCAAAAATGTTAAGTAGATATATATAGAAATGTCTACTACAGCGGACGATTTCAAAGGAAACTTGGATCGATTAGAAAGGTGTCTAAAAAGGGATGCTTTTTGGGGCGTTCCATGCACCTAGCAAGGGGCTTGGAAAGAATGGGGGATACGCAAAGTGAAGGCGAAAATGTCACGGACGGGCATTATCGTTTTTGCCCGTCTCTTGTACAAAACATACATGAAAACGATTAAGACGGGAGTGTGAATGTATACACAAGTTGGAGTTTGTGTCAGTACTTGCAATGAAACTTGTCTCGAGTCCAAACGGCCCGGCAGTGAACTTGGGTGGTGATGATGCCAGCCTTTCAGCTGCTCTGTGGGTTTCCTGCAACAACATACTTCAGTGTTCGTGACTGCATCACTTGGCAGTGTTGTAGGCTTACTGAGATAAAACGGAAAGAATCGATATTGAAACAAACATGGTGTGAAAATCAGTTTCACGTTTGTAAACAGAATGGAGTGCAATGTTAATACTTGTGTGTTCTTATCTGTTAAAAGTGTGTGATTCTAGACGAATGTAATAGAGATTCTTTCCGTCTTTTATTATATGCCCCATAGTGTCCCAACACCATCGCTTACCATACCACCCTCCCCCCACACCCTCCCCCCCCCTCACACACACTTCGGAGACTTGTATACGCGCAGGCATACCCCTGACACAGCCTCACTACACGCACACATGATGGCACAGCTTCATTCGCAAAAACTGACTGAACGAAAAGAATAAAACCGCTTGCATGAAACACTCACGTGTGTACGACGGAAAAACAGGATGACGGCAGTCTCCTGTGGTGGGCCGGTTCGTTCCTTTCGGCCTGTTTCGTTGTACGTCCTTGCTGTATCGGTTCCGACAGCACTGACCGGGTACACGTGGAAATCCACACACTCGGATTTCCATTCCCTGTATTGCAGTGCTCGAACGCGTTGCACAGAGGACTTCACATTAAAAATGAGCGGGACTGGTGGGACCTTCCTCAACAACGTGCTGCGAAGAAAAGTAACATTCCGAAATTGGAAAGTGCATTTTAACGACCGAGTCAGTGTCCGTGCTGAACTTGAACCGTTTCAACTGGACAGCTGGACGTTCCTTTCTCGTGATGCTTGCGCCGGCTGTGAATGTTCAAGTGAGCGATTTCGCGCGCGCTCGTGTGTGTGTGTGTGTGTGTGTGTGTGTTAACTTCATTCCGTGATTGCCCGTGGTGTGTGTTAGACAGCTTCTTTCCTCGACGGCACGTGTCACGTACGTGTGTGCTGTGTCCTGTGTTGCATGTCAGTATGCTCCTGGCTTTCCATGGAGAACTGAGGACGAGACAAAATAATTAGCTGCACAGATGGCCATTCTTTCCATACGCACAGACTTGTTCATGTTACGTTCCGAACCCATTGTCTAGTCCTCCACTCTGGTTTTCATCCTCCCGCGAAGCGCGGTGCAGTTCATTCCGTCTTCACTTCAGGTTCAAGATTGTGGCACAGTGACCTCTTTCCTACGTCCATTCGTGCACATCCACTTCGGCAGACCAGGGACAGGTCGTGCATGTACAATTACAACTGATTCCTTCAGCATGTGTCTGTGTGTCAGTGAACAGTGACAACTTCATTCCGTGTTTGTGTGTCCGAATAGTCGCCGGGGCTGACAATTTCGTTCTGTAACTGATGATGTTGTGCGTGAACACTCACAAGTTCATTCCAGGATTGTGTGTGTAGGCACTGACAACTGACTTCATTCCGTAGTTTGGTGCGTGTACACTGACAACTTCATTCCGTCAAAGTGTGTGTGTGGTTCTCAGGTGCAAAACATGTGGAATCATGTATCGGTAAGTACAATCGCAAACCCTTGTGTCGTCGTACACTTTCGTTTTCAGCCTCGCGCGACCGGGACGCCACACTTCATTCCGCCGTTTACAGTTTCGAACTGAAGTGCACAACTCTTGCGCGCTTACCTCTTGCCATCGGAATTGCGCATGACCGTTTACAAATACTTCAGACGGGCAAAAACGTAAATGCCCGTCCGTGACATTTTCTCCTTCACTTTGCGTATCCCCCATTCTTTCCAAGCCCCTTGCTAGGTGCATGGAACGCCCCAAAAAGCATCCCTTTTTAGACACCTTTATAATCGAGCCAAGTTTCGTTTAAAATCGTCAACTATAGTAGACAATTCTCTATATATCTAATTAACATTTTTGCCCGTTTCGTAGTTTTTTCACGTACGTTTTGTACTGCAGACGGGCAAAAATGTTAAGTAGAATATAAGAATGTCGAACCAGAAAGGTGGACAACTTTTCGGTCCAAAGGGTATACCCATTTGGGTACACAGTGATTCCGACTTCAACATAGAAGAGTCGACGGGCAAAATTGTTAATATTGCCGCTAAGTCTGTATCACAGTTTCCAGTTTGACCAACAGCAAAAGTGAGAGCTGTATTATCAATGGTTTCTCTGTTGCAATGGGAAATCGTTTACTGATCTTTTGTGAAGGATTATAACTCTCAAACTAGGAGGCAAGATTGCACTGGCTCTTAGTGCTGCAGCCTTGGGGGGCTAGTTTGCCTTTGGGAACTATCCCCAATGCCGACTGTCCTAAAACCCTCTTGGCAGAGAGAGTCGGGATGTAACTTGGGCACGACACTCTCCACTATATTCAAATTCAGGTCCAGATAATCGGGAGAGCAGTTGCCTCCTCTGCTGTTTTGATGATCATAGTCGGACACGATTATCATATCTTCGGCCAGATACCAAGCTCTAAGCGCTTTACGAACTCGGCGTCGTTTGCACACGACAGGGTTGCCCTTCTGGGTAGAGCCGACTGACAGCTGCCATTGGGCGCTCATCAGTCGTTTCCTGTGTCAGGTCACACACACACACACACACACACACACACACACACACACACACATGTAACATTTTATGTGAATGGCCGTTCTGTTTATCAATCCCGCCAAGTAGGCAGCCATACTCCGTTTTCGAGGGTGTGCATGCTGAGTATGTTTTCTTGTTTCCATAACCCACCGAACGCTGACATGGAGTTCAGGATCTTTAACGTGCGTGTTTGATCTTTTGCGTGCGTATACACACGGAGGGCGCTCAGGCACTAGCAAGTCCTGTTGATTTGAGAGATCGAGGAAAAACTCACCTTAACCCACTAAGTGTGACAAGGATGAAACTCATGAAACTCGGACGAGATTCCAACGTTCTAAACATTTAACCAACAATTGTGTTGTGTTGTATTGTAATGTATTGCATTGTGTTGTATTGTATTGTGTTGTGTTGTATCGTATTGTATTGTGTTGTAGTGTGTTGCGTTGAGTTGCGTTGTGTTGTATTGTATTGTGTTGTATCGTATTGATTTGTGTTGTATTGCGTTGTATTGTATTGTGTCGTATTGT
>NC_134883.1:44266673-44269173 GCF_041734735.1 Babylonia areolata
TTAGTCGAGGTAAGCACAATCTTTAATCACAGTCAACAGACACGCAAAGTTTTTCACTTTCTCATAATCGTTTCGCCACTTCTGACTGGCTTTAACTCACTCAGTACGGCCAGTCCTCTCTTCTCCTCTACACAGACCCCTCGGATGTCCAGTGGGTGTCTGAATGACCCAAGCTTTAGCTTCCGTCGTCAGAATTGTGGTATTCTTTGTCAACATTCACCTCTTCAGTGTAAGAGCCTTCCGCTTGCAATATTTTGATGATGGTAATTGGGGTGAAACGCTGTTAACGTCGTCTCTTTCGCCGTTCGTATGGAGAGAGTTAACGTTTATCGTCATCACTTGCTTTCTGGGTCACATGGACCAGTTCCGAAGACTGATATTCGATCGACAAAATCCTACTTTATTTTGCACCAGAAAGATACGTCTTGAAGAAGTGAATAAAAAAATTTATATACTGGGTTCCTACTGAGTTGGACATGGGCGTGGCTCCTTATTTCTCGGCAGCGCGTGCAGTGTGTGGCAGGGGGAAGGTGGTAGAATGGTTAAGACGCTCATCTGCCAATACAGAGTCCGTGAGGGTGTGGGTTCGAATCCCGCTCTCGCCTCTTCTCCGCCCAAGTTTGACTTGGAAATCGAACTGAGCGTCTAGTCTTTCGGATGAGACGACAAACCGAGGTCCCGTGTTGCAGGACGACGCACATGGCGCACTGAAAAAGAACCCATGGCAACGAGAGTGTTGTCCTCTGGCAAAGATCTGTTGGAAATTCCACTGTCATTAGATACACACACACACACACGCACACACATGCACGCACACACACGCACGCACACACACACACACACACACACACACACACACACATATGTGGGTTATGCTGCTGGTCAGGCATCTGCCTAGCAGATGTGGTGTAGCGTATATGGCTTTGTCAGATCGCAGTGACGCCTCCTTGAGAAACTGAAACTGAAACTACAGTGTAAGTGGCACGGTAGTGTCCTGGCCATCATGATTCTATGTGTCTCTGGCAGCACATGTTATGGAAGATGTTCAGCCTCTTCTCCTTGAGTGGTGGTCTGGACGCCAGTCTTTCGGATGACACGATAAACCGCGGTCCTGTTATGCGGGATGCACCTAGAGCATGTAAAAGATCCTACGGCAACAAAGGGGTTGATCTGTAGAAAAAAAATCACTTTGATAGCAAAAGAAATACATTTGCAGCAGAGCAGTCGGAATTTCACATCATTGAGAAATCTGTAGAAACAAAAAAAAGTTATGCAATAGAATGCAGTACGATACAGTACAATGCAAAACAATTAAATGCAATGAAGTACAAGACAATACGATATAATACAGTACAATACAACACAGTCCAGGGATTTACTGCCATGCACCGACCCTCAGTTCTAAGCCACCTTCAAGAAATTCCTTCTCCCAAAATAGCAATCTGTAGTCGCCATCGCCACAAGATCGAGGCTTTTGACGAGGATGATGGAAACGGGGTACAATAGATTCTGGTCCTCTTCTGCCATTCCCTGAAGATGTCCAGCTCAGACAGCAATGTCAATCGTAGATCTCGCTTATCTGAATCCCAAAAATCCGCCGGTGAACAGCTGAAGTATTATTTTCTTGGATAAGACTTGGTGACGATCATTATTGTTGTGTTCGATGACATTCTGGGGAAAAGAAATGAATTAAAAAAAAAAAAATAAAAAAAAAGCAGCAGCATCTGTGTTTGTTTGAAGTTTCAATTTTCACATGTTCTTGCTTTCTTGCATAAATGGAGCGATGTGGAGTGATGGCCTAGAGGTAACGCGTCTGCCCAGGAAGCGAGAGAATCTGAGCGCGCTGGTTAGAATCACGACTCAGCCGCCGATATTTTCTCCCTCTCCACTAGACCGTGAGTAGGGGTCTGAACGCTACCCACTTGGATAGGAAAAACAAAATTTTTTAATAAAACTGCACGCAGGAAAAAATACCCCCCCAAAAATGGGTGGCGCTGTAGTGTAGCGACGCGTTTTCCCATGGGAGACCAGCCCGAATTTCACGCAGAGAAAATCTGTTGTGATAAAAACAAATACAAATGCAAATACAAACTCATTCTTTCTAAAGTGGAATCCTGTGTTTTGTGTGTGTGTGTGTGTGTGTGTGTGACAAGAAACAGTTAAAGTTCCCGCCATTCACCAATGTTTCAGAGGACAGCAGTTTGTCTACCTACAACAAGCTTCCATCGACGTTCCAACGCATGAAAACAACAGGTAGGTGGTGTGTGTGTGTGTGTGTGTGTGTGTGTGTGAGTGAGTGAGAATGAGAGTCACGTGTGTGTGTGTGTGTGTATGTGCGCGTTTGTGTGTGCATGCGCATGCGTGAGTTTGTGTGTGTGTTTGTGTGTGTGTGTGAGAGAGAGAATGCGAGTCACATGTGTGTGTATGTGTGTGTGCACGTGTGTGCGCGTGTGTGTGTGGGCGCATGCGTGCGTGCGTTTGTGCGCGCGTGCGTTTGTGT
>NC_134883.1:44271673-44276673 GCF_041734735.1 Babylonia areolata
CACACACACAGTCACTCACCCACTCACTCATCCATCCATCCACCCACTCATCCACCCACCCAACCATTCACCCACCCACTCATCCACTCACCCACCCACCCATTCACCCACCAACTCACCCACCCACCCATTCACCCACCCCTTCATCCACCCATTAACTCACCCATCCACCCACCCATTCACCCACCCACTCATCCACCCATTAGCTCACCCATCCACCCACTCATCCACCCATTAACTCGCCCATCCATTCACCCACCCACTCATCCACTTATTAACTCACCCATCCACCCACCCACCCATTCACCCATTAACTCACCCACCCATTCACCCACCCACTCATCCACCCATTCACTCACCCACCCACCCACCCACTCATTCACCCACCCCTTCATCCACCCATTAACTCACCCGTCCACCCACCCATTCACCCATCCATTCATCCACCCGTTAACTCGCCCACCCATCCACCCACCCATCCATTCACCCACCCACTCATCCACCCATTAATTGACCCATCCACCCACCCATCCACCTACTCATCCACCCATTAACTCACTCATCCACCCACTCATCCACCCATTAACTCGCCCATCCACTCATCCACCCATTAACTGACCCATCCACCCACCCATCCACCTACTCATCCACCCATTAACTCACTCATCCACCCACCCACCCACCCACTCATCCACCCATTAACTCGCCCATCCATTCACCCACCCACTCATCCACCCATTAACTCACCCACCCACCCACTCATTCACCCACCCCTTTATTCACCCACTCATCCACCCATTCACTCACCCACCCACCCACATAACCCGAAACTGTGGGCTAACTTCGCCGGCAGACCTGTACGAAGATGACGACCTGTTCGAGCTGGACGAGGGGGGCAAGCTGAGGCTGAGGAAGGGGAAGAAGGTGGACCTGTCCAAGATCAGCGACGACATGCTGCGAAGGCTTGGCATCGATCCCAACCTCAGCAGGAAGGAGAAGGCCAAGCTGCTCAAGGTCAGTGCAGGGAGGGGTGGTGGGGCTTTTCGGTGCGGTGGGGGGGGGGGGGGGTCTGATGATTCTGGGTGCTTTTCTTTTCGGTGGTCTGATGACCACATGCGTGCGCGCGCGCACACACACACACACACATTCTCTCTCTCTTATGCACACACACACACACACACACACATACACACACACACACACATACCTCTCCCCCCACCCCACACACACACACTCTCTCTCTCTGTGCCTCACACACACACACACACTCTCTCTCTCACACGCACACATACACACACACTCTCTCTCTCTGTGTCTCATACACACACACACACACACATACTCTCTCTCTCACACGCACACATACATACACACACACACTCTCTCTCTTTCTCACACACACACACACACACACGCACACACACACACAAACCCAGAAACACACACATACACACTCACTACACACACACACACACTCTCTCTCTCTCACTCTCTCTCACACATACACACACACGCACACACTTTCTCTCTCTCTCTCTCACACACACACACACCTAAACATGTTTTCGTTTGTGTTTTTTTCCCCAAAACCACAGAAGCTGCTGGGCGATGACGTGACCGTTCTGGACGGGGGACGCCCCGTGGGCTTCAAGGCCCTGGATGAATACGACCTGGAGGACATGACGGACGACCAGCTGGCAGATGACCCTGACCTGGACCTGGACACCTGTCAGTGCTGCTGGGGGGGAGGGGGGGGGGGGGGGGAGGGGGAGGGGGGGGGGGGAGGTGGGGGAAGGGTTTTGGGTTTTTTTTTTTTTTGGTGGCCTCAGTTGCATGCAGGTCACGGAGCACCAGAATGTGTTGGTCTTTTTTTCCTTTTTATTTCTTTTTTTTTTCCTGTCTTCTTCTTTTTTTGGTGTTTTCACACGCCTTCTTCATTGGCCAAAAAACAAAAACTTTTTTTTCCGTCTGTTTTTTGTTGTTGTTTTTATATAACATGTCAGTTTTTGATTAACACATTGTCTCTAAATGTATTCAAAGTAGTATAGGTGGGGGGAGGGTTATGTCTTTTGTGTGTGTGGCTTGTAGTGTTAGCTAGAGGTGTGTGTTCGTGGGTGTGTGTGGGTGAGGTGGGTGGGGTGTCATGTTTTAGGGTGGGTCTGGATGTGGGATTGTTTTATGGGTTTGGTGGTGATTGTGTGTGTGTGTGCATGTGTGCGTATGTGTGTGTGTCTGTGTGATGTGTGTAAATGTATGCGCGTGGTTTGTGTGTATGAGCGTGCGTGTGTGTGTGTTTCTAACGTGTGTGTGTGTGTGTGTCTGTGTATGCGGAGTTGTTTTCAAATGTTACATTTACATGTTTTTCCTCTTTAGTTTCATACATGTGTGTGTGTGTGCGTGTATGTGTGTATGCTTGTATGTGTGTGTGTAAGCGCACGTGCGTGTGTGCGTGTTTGTGTGTGGGCGTTTGCTTGTTATAAAACTGCCCCAAATCCAAGTTTAACCCATTGACTGATAAATCTTAGTGCACGTGTTAAAACTTGTCAATGGATTGCACCCGAGATAATCAAAAGGCAGGTTTCAATTTTATTCTCTGTGACAGTGGTATCGTAAAATTTCAGCCTTGATAATGTTTTTTTTTCCCTCTCTTTCTGGATGTGTGTGTGTGTGTGTGTGTGCGCGCGTGCAGTGAGCGGACAGAGGCGGGTGAACGTGCTGATGAGGAGGGGGGGCCTGGCGCTGAGGGAACACATGCAGACGGTGATGAAGCAGTCCCGCCTGATGGATGACCAGGCCTACAGGAACGACCTGGATGAGAAAGGTGGGGGCTGCTTTACTACTGTGATGCACTATACTGTAGTGTAGTGTATTATATTGTGATGTACTGTGTTGTGTTTCACAGGGTGAGAAGGGTGGGGTGCTTTGCTACTGTACTGCCCTGTAGTGTAGTGTAGTGTAGTGTAGTGTAGTGTAGTGTAATATACTGTGTTGTTTCACTGGATGAGAAAGGTGGGGTGCTTTGCTACTGTACTGCAGTGTAGTGTATTGTAATATCGAAAGCCTGCTGATCCAGTGCCAGCTACGCTGGACAGGACACGTTGTCAGCATGACAGACAGCAAGATCCCGAAGATGCTTTTGTACGGCCAGCTGAAGGAAGGCCACCGCGAAGACCCTGCAAGCGCTTCAAAGACGCCTTGAAGACAAGCCTCAAAGCCTGTGACATAGACATCGCTTCCTGGGAAACTTATGCCCTTGACCGCTCTCGCTGGAGGATGCTGTGCTCTAGTGGCATAAAGACGTTTGAAAACAAGAGAACGCTGGCCATTGAGGAGAAGCATTGAGCGAAGGAAGCAGGGCTCAACTTCTGGAGACGTTTTCCCTTGCAACACCTGTGTGAAGTGCTGCGCATCCAGAATCGGCCTCTTCTCCCTTATGAGGACATACACCGACAAATAAGCCTGCCTGCCTACTCATCCGGGAGACTCCATCAGTACTGTGATGTGTTTCACTGGATGAGAAGGGTGGTGGTGCTTTGCTACTGTAGTGTAGTGTATTATATTGTAGTGTACTGTGTTGTGTTTCAGTTGATGAGAAGGGTGGTGGTGCTTTGCTACTGTAATGCACTGTACTGTAGTATAGTGTAGTGTAGTGTATTGTGATGTACTGTGTTGTGTTTCACTGGATGAGAAAGGTGGTGGTGCTTTGCTAGTGTAGTGTAGTGTAGTGTAGTGTAGTGTAGTATATTGTGATGTACTGTGTTGTGTTTCACTGGGTGAGAAGGGTGGGGTGCTTTGCTACTGTAGTGTAGTGTAGTGTAGTGTAGTGTAGTGTGATGTGTTTCACTGGGTGAGAAGTTGTTTCTCTATTCAGCTATTCACGCTTTGTGTGTGTGTGTGTGTGTGTGTGGTGTATGTGTTTGGGCGCGGTCGTGTGTGTGTGTGCGTGCGGTGTGTGCGTGAGCGCGAGCGTGCGTGCTTGTGTTTGTGTGTGTGTATGTGCTGTGTGTGTGTGTTTGGGCGCGCGTGCGTGCGTGCGTGGTGTGTGTGTGTGTGTGTCCAGGAGGCAGTGTGGACTTCATGACCCACTACCGCCTGGTGAACCCGGACCTCCTGGAGGGCTATGCCCGGGCCTTTGTGGTGGAGGACCACGACCTTGACACCGTTATCAACCTCTCGGTGAGGCCATCTCTGTCCCTCCCTCCGTCCGTCCGTCGGCCCGTCTGTCTGTTCGTCTCTTTTCGTCTGTGTGTGTGTGTGTGTGTGTGTGTCCGTCCGTCCGGAAACCGTCATCAACCCTTCTGTAAGTCCCTTTCTGTGTCTCTCCGTCTGTTCGTCTGTCTGTGTGTTTGTCCGCCTATCTGTCTGTAGCCTGTCCATCTGTTTGTTCGTTAGGGTGTGTGGTTAAGGTTGAGGGTCTGCCTGTCCGCCTGTCTGTCTCTGCCTCTCTCCCTCTGTTCATCCAATTTCTCTCATTCTCTCTTCCTCTCTATATTTCTATTCTTCTTCTTCTTCTTCTTGTTGTGTTTCTTTTTATCACAACAGATTTCTCTGTGTGAAATTCGGGCTGCTCTCCCCAGGGAGAGCGCGTCGCTGTACTACAGCGCCACCCTTTGTGTGTGTGTGTGTGTGTGTGTGTATTTTTTCCTGCGTGCAATTTTATTAGTTTTTCCTATCGCAGTGGATTTTTTTCTACACAATTTTGGCAGGAGCAACCCTTTTGTTGCCGTGGGTTCTTTTACGTGCGCTAAGTGCATGCTGCACACGGGACCTCGGTTTATCGTCTCATCCGAATGACCAGCGTCCAGACCACCACTCAAGGTCTAGTGGAGGGGGAGAAAATATCGGCGGGTGAGCCGTGATTCGAACCAGCGTGCTCAGACGCGTTACGTCTAGGCCATCACTCCACTTGGTGTTATCATCATCATCATCATTGTTATTATCATTACAGGAATCGAAAACGGCCCTGGAAGGAATTCCTACAGTAAACAAGATGACTCCCA
>NC_134883.1:44281673-44314173 GCF_041734735.1 Babylonia areolata
CCCCCCCCCCCCCCCCCCCCCCCCCCCCCCCCCCCCCCCCCCCCCCCCCCCCCCCCCCCCCCCCCCCCCCCCCCCCCCCCCCCCCCCCCCCCCCCCCCCCCCCCCCCCCCCCCCCCCCCCCCCCCCCCCCCCCCCCCCCCCCCCCCCCCCCCCCCCCCCCCCCCCCCCCCCCCCCCCCCCCCCCCCCCCCCCCCCCCCCCCCCCCCCCCCCCCCCCCCCCCCCCCCCCCCCCCCCCCCCCCCCCCCCCCCCCCCCCCCCCCCCCCCCCCCCCCCCCCCCCCCCCCCCCCCCCCCCCCCCCCCCCCCCCCCCCCCCCCCCCCCCCCCCCCCCCCCCCCCCCCCCCCCCCCCCCCCCCCCCCCCCCCCCCCCCCCCCCCCCCCCCCCCCCCCCCCCCCCCCCCCCCCCCCCCCCCCCCCCCCCCCCCCCCCCCCCCCCCCCCCCCCCCCCCCCCCCCCCCCCCCCCCCCCCCCCCCCCCCCCCCCCCCCCCCCCCCCCCCCCCCCCCCCCCCCCCCCCCCCCCCCCCCCCCCCCCCCCCCCCCCCCCCCCCCCCCCCCCCCCCCCCCCCCCCCCCCCCCCCCCCCCCCCCCCCCCCCCCCCCCCCCCCCCCCCCCCCCCCCCCCCCCCCCCCCCCCCCCCCCCCCCCCCCCCCCCCCCCCCCCCCCCCCCCCCCCCCCCCCCCCCCCCCCCCCCCCCCCCCCCCCCCCCCCCCCCCCCCCCCCCCCCCCCCCCCCCCCCCCCCCCCCCCCCCCCCCCCCCCCCCCCCCCCCCCCCCCCCCCCCCCCCCCCCCCCCCCCCCCCCCCCCCCCCCCCCCCCCCCCCCCCCCCCCCCCCCCCCCCCCCCCCCCCCCCCCCCCCCCCCCCCCCCCCCCCCCCCCCCCCCCCCCCCCCCCCCCCCCCCCCCCCCCCCCCCCCCCCCCCCCCCCCCCCCCCCCCCCCCCCCCCCCCCCCCCCCCCCCCCCCCCCCCCCCCCCCCCCCCCCCCCCCCCCCCCCCCCCCCCCCCCCCCCCCCCCCCCCCCCCCCCCCCCCCCCCCCCCCCCCCCCCCCCCCCCCCCCCCCCCCCCCCCCCCCCCCCCCCCCCCCCCCCCCCCCCCCCCCCCCCCCCCCCCCCCCCCCCCCCCCCCCCCCCCCCCCCCCCCCCCCCCCCCCCCCCCCCCCCCCCCCCCCCCCCCCCCCCCCCCCCCCCCCCCCCCCCCCCCCCCCCCCCCCCCCCCCCCCCCCCCCCCCCCCCCCCCCCCCCCCCCCCCCCCCCCCCCCCCCCCCCCCCCCCCCCCCCCCCCCCCCCCCCCCCCCCCCCCCCCCCCCCCCCCCCCCCCCCCCCCCCCCCCCCCCCCCCCCCCCCCCCCCCCCCCCCCCCCCCCCCCCCCCCCCCCCCCCCCCCCCCCCCCCCCCCCCCCCCCCCCCCCCCCCCCCCCCCCCCCCCCCCCCCCCCCCCCCCCCCCCCCCCCCCCCCCCCCCCCCCCCCCCCCCCCCCCCCCCCCCCCCCCCCCCCCCCCCCCCCCCCCCCCCCCCCCCCCCCCCCCCCCCCCCCCCCCCCCCCCCCCCCCCCCCCCCCCCCCCCCCCCCCCCCCCCCCCCCCCCCCCCCCCCCCCCCCCCCCCCCCCCCCCCCCCCCCCCCCCCCCCCCCCCCCCCCCCCCCCCCCCCCCCCCCCCCCCCCCCCCCCCCCCCCCCCCCCCCCCCCCCCCCCCCCCCCCCCCCCCCCCCCCCCCCCCCCCCCCCCCCCCCCCCCCCCCCCCCCCCCCCCCCCCCCCCCCCCCCCCCCCCCCCCCCCCCCCCCCCCCCCCCCCCCCCCCCCCCCCCCCCCCCCCCCCCCCCCCCCCCCCCCCCCCCCCCCCCCCCCCCCCCCCCCCCCCCCCCCCCCCCCCCCCCCCCCCCCCCCCCCCCCCCCCCCCCCCCCCCCCCCCCCCCCCCCCCCCCCCCCCCCCCCCCCCCCCCCCCCCCCCCCCCCCCCCCCCCCCCCCCCCCCCCCCCCCCCCCCCCCCCCCCCCCCCCCCCCCCCCCCCCCCCCCCCCCCCCCCCCCCCCCCCCCCCCCCCCCCCCCCCCCCCCCCCCCCCCCCCCCCCCCCCCCCCCCCCCCCCCCCCCCCCCCCCCCCCCCCCCCCCCCCCCCCCCCCCCCCCCCCCCCCCCCCCCCCCCCCCCCCCCCCCCCCCCCCCCCCCCCCCCCCCCCCCCCCCCCCCCCCCCCCCCCCCCCCCCCCCCCCCCCCCCCCCCCCCCCCCCCCCCCCCCCCCCCCCCCCCCCCCCCCCCCCCCCCCCCCCCCCCCCCCCCCCCCCCCCCCCCCCCCCCCCCCCCCCCCCCCCCCCCCCCCCCCCCCCCCCCCCCCCCCCCCCCCCCCCCCCCCCCCCCCCCCCCCCCCCCCCCCCCCCCCCCCCCCCCCCCCCCCCCCCCCCCCCCCCCCCCCCCCCCCCCCCCCCCCCCCCCCCCCCCCCCCCCCCCCCCCCCCCCCCCCCCCCCCCCCCCCCCCCCCCCCCCCCCCCCCCCCCCCCCCCCCCCCCCCCCCCCCCCCCCCCCCCCCCCCCCCCCCCCCCCCCCCCCCCCCCCCCCCCCCCCCCCCCCCCCCCCCCCCCCCCCCCCCCCCCCCCCCCCCCCCCCCCCCCCCCCCCCCCCCCCCCCCCCCCCCCCCCCCCCCCCCCCCCCCCCCCCCCCCCCCCCCCCCCCCCCCCCCCCCCCCCCCCCCCCCCCCCCCCCCCCCCCCCCCCCCCCCCCCCCCCCCCCCCCCCCCCCCCCCCCCCCCCCCCCCCCCCCCCCCCCCCCCCCCCCCCCCCCCCCCCCCCCCCCCCCCCCCCCCCCCCCCCCCCCCCCCCCCCCCCCCCCCCCCCCCCCCCCCCCCCCCCCCCCCCCCCCCCCCCCCCCCCCCCCCCCCCCCCCCCCCCCCCCCCCCCCCCCCCCCCCCCCCCCCCCCCCCCCCCCCCCCCCCCCCCCCCCCCCCCCCCCCCCCCCCCCCCCCCCCCCCCCCCCCCCCCCCCCCCCCCCCCCCCCCCCCCCCCCCCCCCCCCCCCCCCCCCCCCCCCCCCCCCCCCCCCCCCCCCCCCCCCCCCCCCCCCCCCCCCCCCCCCCCCCCCCCCCCCCCCCCCCCCCCCCCCCCCCCCCCCCCCCCCCCCCCCCCCCCCCCCCCCCCCCCCCCCCCCCCCCCCCCCCCCCCCCCCCCCCCCCCCCCCCCCCCCCCCCCCCCCCCCCCCCCCCCCCCCCCCCCCCCCCCCCCCCCCCCCCCCCCCCCCCCCCCCCCCCCCCCCCCCCCCCCCCCCCCCCCCCCCCCCCCCCCCCCCCCCCCCCCCCCCCCCCCCCCCCCCCCCCCCCCCCCCCCCCCCCCCCCCCCCCCCCCCCCCCCCCCCCCCCCCCCCCCCCCCCCCCCCCCCCCCCCCCCCCCCCCCCCCCCCCCCCCCCCCCCCCCCCCCCCCCCCCCCCCCCCCCCCCCCCCCCCCCCCCCCCCCCCCCCCCCCCCCCCCCCCCCCCCCCCCCCCCCCCCCCCCCCCCCCCCCCCCCCCCCCCCCCCCCCCCCCCCCCCCCCCCCCCCCCCCCCCCCCCCCCCCCCCCCCCCCCCCCCCCCCCCCCCCCCCCCCCCCCCCCCCCCCCCCCCCCCCCCCCCCCCCCCCCCCCCCCCCCCCCCCCCCCCCCCCCCCCCCCCCCCCCCCCCCCCCCCCCCCCCCCCCCCCCCCCCCCCCCCCCCCCCCCCCCCCCCCCCCCCCCCCCCCCCCCCCCCCCCCCCCCCCCCCCCCCCCCCCCCCCCCCCCCCCCCCCCCCCCCCCCCCCCCCCCCCCCCCCCCCCCCCCCCCCCCCCCCCCCCCCCCCCCCCCCCCCCCCCCCCCCCCCCCCCCCCCCCCCCCCCCCCCCCCCCCCCCCCCCCCCCCCCCCCCCCCCCCCCCCCCCCCCCCCCCCCCCCCCCCCCCCCCCCCCCCCCCCCCCCCCCCCCCCCCCCCCCCCCCCCCCCCCCCCCCCCCCCCCCCCCCCCCCCCCCCCCCCCCCCCCCCCCCCCCCCCCCCCCCCCCCCCCCCTTTTTTTTTTTTTTTTTTTTTTTTTTTTTTTTTTTTTTTTTTTTTTTTTTTTTTTTTTTTTTTTTTTTTTTTTTTTTTTTTTTTTTTTTTTTTTTTTTTTTTTTTTTTTTTTTTTTTTTTTTTTTTTTTTTTTTTTTTTTTTTTTTTTTTTTTTTTTTTTTTTTTTTTTTTTTTTTTTTTTTTTTTTTTTTTTTTTTTTTTTTTTTTTTTTTTTTTTTTTTTTTTTTTTTTTTTTTTTTTTTTTTTTTTTTTTTTTTTTTTTTTTTTTTTTTTTTTTTTTTTTTTTTTTTTTTTTTTTTTTTTTTTTTTTTTTTTTTTTTTTTTTTTTTTTTTTTTTTTTTTTTTTTTTTTTTTTTTTTTTTTTTTTTTTTTTTTTTTTTTTTTTTTTTTTTTTTTTTTTTTTTTTTTTTTTTTTTTTTTTTTTTTTTTTTTTTTTTTTTTTTTTTTTTTTTTTTTTTTTTTTTTTTTTTTTTTTTTTTTTTTTTTTTTTTTTTTTTTTTTTTTTTTTTTTTTTTTTTTTTTTTTTTTTTTTTTTTTTTTTTTTTTTTTTTTTTTTTTTTTTTTTTTTTTTTTTTTTTTTTTTTTTTTTTTTTTTTTTTTTTTTTTTTTTTTTTTTTTTTTTTTTTTTTTTTTTTTTTTTTTTTTTTTTTTTTTTTTTTTTTTTTTTTTTTTTTTTTTTTTTTTTTTTTTTTTTTTTTTTTTTTTTTTTTTTTTTTTTTTTTTTTTTTTTTTTTTTTTTTTTTTTTTTTTTTTTTTTTTTTTTTTTTTTTTTTTTTTTTTTTTTTTTTTTTTTTTTTTTTTTTTTTTTTTTTTTTTTTTTTTTTTTTTTTTTTTTTTTTTTTTTTTTTTTTTTTTTTTTTTTTTTTTTTTTTTTTTTTTTTTTTTTTTTTTTTTTTTTTTTTTTTTTTTTTTTTTTTTTTTTTTTTTTTTTTTTTTTTTTTTTTTTTTTTTTTTTTTTTTTTTTTTTTTTTTTTTTTTTTTTTTTTTTTTTTTTTTTTTTTTTTTTTTTTTTTTTTTTTTTTTTTTTTTTTTTTTTTTTTTTTTTTTTTTTTTTTTTTTTTTTTTTTTTTTTTTTTTTTTTTTTTTTTTTTTTTTTTTTTTTTTTTTTTTTTTTTTTTTTTTTTTTTTTTTTTTTTTTTTTTTTTTTTTTTTTTTTTTTTTTTTTTTTTTTTTTTTTTTTTTTTTTTTTTTTTTTTTTTTTTTTTTTTTTTTTTTTTTTTTTTTTTTTTTTTTTTTTTTTTTTTTTTTTTTTTTTTTTTTTTTTTTTTTTTTTTTTTTTTTTTTTTTTTTTTTTTTTTTTTTTTTTTTTTTTTTTTTTTTTTTTTTTTTTTTTTTTTTTTTTTTTTTTTTTTTTTTTTTTTTTTTTTTTTTTTTTTTTTTTTTTTTTTTTTTTTTTTTTTTTTTTTTTTTTTTTTTTTTTTTTTTTTTTTTTTTTTTTTTTTTTTTTTTTTTTTTTTTTTTTTTTTTTTTTTTTTTTTTTTTTTTTTTTTTTTTTTTTTTTTTTTTTTTTTTTTTTTTTTTTTTTTTTTTTTTTTTTTTTTTTTTTTTTTTTTTTTTTTTTTTTTTTTTTTTTTTTTTTTTTTTTTTTTTTTTTTTTTTTTTTTTTTTTTTTTTTTTTTTTTTTTTTTTTTTTTTTTTTTTTTTTTTTTTTTTTTTTTTTTTTTTTTTTTTTTTTTTTTTTTTTTTTTTTTTTTTTTTTTTTTTTTTTTTTTTTTTTTTTTTTTTTTTTTTTTTTTTTTTTTTTTTTTTTTTTTTTTTTTTTTTTTTTTTTTTTTTTTTTTTTTTTTTTTTTTTTTTTTTTTTTTTTTTTTTTTTTTTTTTTTTTTTTTTTTTTTTTTTTTTTTTTTTTTTTTTTTTTTTTTTTTTTTTTTTTTTTTTTTTTTTTTTTTTTTTTTTTTTTTTTTTTTTTTTTTTTTTTTTTTTTTTTTTTTTTTTTTTTTTTTTTTTTTTTTTTTTTTTTTTTTTTTTTTTTTTTTTTTTTTTTTTTTTTTTTTTTTTTTTTTTTTTTTTTTTTTTTTTTTTTTTTTTTTTTTTTTTTTTTTTTTTTTTTTTTTTTTTTTTTTTTTTTTTTTTTTTTTTTTTTTTTTTTTTTTTTTTTTTTTTTTTTTTTTTTTTTTTTTTTTTTTTTTTTTTTTTTTTTTTTTTTTTTTTTTTTTTTTTTTTTTTTTTTTTTTTTTTTTTTTTTTTTTTTTTTTTTTTTTTTTTTTTTTTTTTTTTTTTTTTTTTTTTTTTTTTTTTTTTTTTTTTTTTTTTTTTTTTTTTTTTTTTTTTTTTTTTTTTTTTTTTTTTTTTTTTTTTTTTTTTTTTTTTTTTTTTTTTTTTTTTTTTTTTTTTTTTTTTTTTTTTTTTTTTTTTTTTTTTTTTTTTTTTTTTTTTTTTTTTTTTTTTTTTTTTTTTTTTTTTTTTTTTTTTTTTTTTTTTTTTTTTTTTTTTTTTTTTTTTTTTTTTTTTTTTTTTTTTTTTTTTTTTTTTTTTTTTTTTTTTTTTTTTTTTTTTTTTTTTTTTTTTTTTTTTTTTTTTTTTTTTTTTTTTTTTTTTTTTTTTTTTTTTTTTTTTTTTTTTTTTTTTTTTTTTTTTTTTTTTTTTTTTTTTTTTTTTTTTTTTTTTTTTTTTTTTTTTTTTTTTTTTTTTTTTTTTTTTTTTTTTTTTTTTTTTTTTTTTTTTTTTTTTTTTTTTTTTTTTTTTTTTTTTTTTTTTTTTTTTTTTTTTTTTTTTTTTTTTTTTTTTTTTTTTTTTTTTTTTTTTTTTTTTTTTTTTTTTTTTTTTTTTTTTTTTTTTTTTTTTTTTTTTTTTTTTTTTTTTTTTTTTTTTTTTTTTTTTTTTTTTTTTTTTTTTTTTTTTTTTTTTTTTTTTTTTTTTTTTTTTTTTTTTTTTTTTTTTTTTTTTTTTTTTTTTTTTTTTTTTTTTTTTTTTTTTTTTTTTTTTTTTTTTTTTTTTTTTTTTTTTTTTTTTTTTTTTTTTTTTTTTTTTTTTTTTTTTTTTTTTTTTTTTTTTTTTTTTTTTTTTTTTTTTTTTTTTTTTTTTTTTTTTTTTTTTTTTTTTTTTTTTTTTTTTTTTTTTTTTTTTTTTTTTTTTTTTTTTTTTTTTTTTTTTTTTTTTTTTTTTTTTTTTTTTTTTTTTTTTTTTTTTTTTTTTTTTTTTTTTTTTTTTTTTTTTTTTTTTTTTTTTTTTTTTTTTTTTTTTTTTTTTTTTTTTTTTTTTTTTTTTTTTTTTTTTTTTTTTTTTTTTTTTTTTTTTTTTTTTTTTTTTTTTTTTTTTTTTTTTTTTTTTTTTTTTTTTTTTTTTTTTTTTTTTTTTTTTTTTTTTTTTTTTTTTTTTTTTTTTTTTTTTTTTTTTTTTTTTTTTTTTTTTTTTTTTTTTTTTTTTTTTTTTTTTTTTTTTTTTTTTTTTTTTTTTTTTTTTTTTTTTTTTTTTTTTTTTTTTTTTTTTTTTTTTTTTTTTTTTTTTTTTTTTTTTTTTTTTTTTTTTTTTTTTTTTTTTTTTTTTTTTTTTTTTTTTTTTTTTTTTTTTTTTTTTTTTTTTTTTTTTTTTTTTTTTTTTTTTTTTTTTTTTTTTTTTTTTTTTTTTTTTTTTTTTTTTTTTTTTTTTTTTTTTTTTTTTTTTTTTTTTTTTTTTTTTTTTTTTTTTTTTTTTTTTTTTTTTTTTTTTTTTTTTTTTTTTTTTTTTTTTTTTTTTTTTTTTTTTTTTTTTTTTTTTTTTTTTTTTTTTTTTTTTTTTTTTTTTTTTTTTTTTTTTTTTTTTTTTTTTTTTTTTTTTTTTTTTTTTTTTTTTTTTTTTTTTTTTTTTTTTTTTTTTTTTTTTTTTTTTTTTTTTTTTTTTTTTTTTTTTTTTTTTTTTTTTTTTTTTTTTTTTTTTTTTTTTTTTTTTTTTTTTTTTTTTTTTTTTTTTTTTTTTTTTTTTTTTTTTTTTTTTTTTTTTTTTTTTTTTTTTTTTTTTTTTTTTTTTTTTTTTTTTTTTTTTTTTTTTTTTTTTTTTTTTTTTTTTTTTTTTTTTTTTTTTTTTTTTTTTTTTTTTTTTTTTTTTTTTTTTTTTTTTTTTTTTTTTTTTTTTTTTTTTTTTTTTTTTTTTTTTTTTTTTTTTTTTTTTTTTTTTTTTTTTTTTTTTTTTTTTTTTTTTTTTTTTTTTTTTTTTTTTTTTTTTTTTTTTTTTTTTTTTTTTTTTTTTTTTTTTTTTTTTTTTTTTTTTTTTTTTTTTTTTTTTTTTTTTTTTTTTTTTTTTTTTTTTTTTTTTTTTTTTTTTTTTTTTTTTTTTTTTTTTTTTTTTTTTTTTTTTTTTTTTTTTTTTTTTTTTTTTTTTTTTTTTTTTTTTTTTTTTTTTTTTTTTTTTTTTTTTTTTTTTTTTTTTTTTTTTTTTTTTTTTTTTTTTTTTTTTTTTTTTTTTTTTTTTTTTTTTTTTTTTTTTTTTTTTTTTTTTTTTTTTTTTTTTTTTTTTTTTTTTTTTTTTTTTTTTTTTTTTTTTTTTTTTTTTTTTTTTTTTTTTTTTTTTTTTTTTTTTTTTTTTTTTTTTTTTTTTTTTTTTTTTTTTTTTTTTTTTTTTTTTTTTTTTTTTTTTTTTTTTTTTTTTTTTTTTTTTTTTTTTTTTTTTTTTTTTTTTTTTTTTTTTTTTTTTTTTTTTTTTTTTTTTTTTTTTTTTTTTTTTTTTTTTTTTTTTTTTTTTTTTTTTTTTTTTTTTTTTTTTTTTTTTTTTTTTTTTTTTTTTTTTTTTTTTTTTTTTTTTTTTTTTTTTTTTTTTTTTTTTTTTTTTTTTTTTTTTTTTTTTTTTTTTTTTTTTTTTTTTTTTTTTTTTTTTTTTTTTTTTTTTTTTTTTTTTTTTTTTTTTTTTTTTTTTTTTTTTTTTTTTTTTTTTTTTTTTTTTTTTTTTTTTTTTTTTTTTTTTTTTTTTTTTTTTTTTTTTTTTTTTTTTTTTTTTTTTTTTTTTTTTTTTTTTTTTTTTTTTTTTTTTTTTTTTTTTTTTTTTTTTTTTTTTTTTTTTTTTTTTTTTTTTTTTTTTTTTTTTTTTTTTTTTTTTTTTTTTTTTTTTTTTTTTTTTTTTTTTTTTTTTTTTTTTTTTTTTTTTTTTTTTTTTTTTTTTTTTTTTTTTTTTTTTTTTTTTTTTTTTTTTTTTTTTTTTTTTTTTTTTTTTTTTTTTTTTTTTTTTTTTTTTTTTTTTTTTTTTTTTTTTTTTTTTTTTTTTTTTTTTTTTTTTTTTTTTTTTTTTTTTTTTTTTTTTTTTTTTTTTTTTTTTTTTTTTTTTTTTTTTTTTTTTTTTTTTTTTTTTTTTTTTTTTTTTTTTTTTTTTTTTTTTTTTTTTTTTTTTTTTTTTTTTTTTTTTTTTTTTTTTTTTTTTTTTTTTTTTTTTTTTTTTTTTTTTTTTTTTTTTTTTTTTTTTTTTTTTTTTTTTTTTTTTTTTTTTTTTTTTTTTTTTTTTTTTTTTTTTTTTTTTTTTTTTTTTTTTTTTTTTTTTTTTTTTTTTTTTTTTTTTTTTTTTTTTTTTTTTTTTTTTTTTTTTTTTTTTTTTTTTTTTTTTTTTTTTTTTTTTTTTTTTTTTTTTTTTTTTTTTTTTTTTTTTTTTTTTTTTTTTTTTTTTTTTTTTTTTTTTTTTTTTTTTTTTTTTTTTTTTTTTTTTTTTTTTTTTTTTTTTTTTTTTTTTTTTTTTTTTTTTTTTTTTTTTTTTTTTTTTTTTTTTTTTTTTTTTTTTTTTTTTTTTTTTTTTTTTTTTTTTTTTTTTTTTTTTTTTTTTTTTTTTTTTTTTTTTTTTTTTTTTTTTTTTTTTTTTTTTTTTTTTTTTTTTTTTTTTTTTTTTTTTTTTTTTTTTTTTTTTTTTTTTTTTTTTTTTTTTTTTTTTTTTTTTTTTTTTTTTTTTTTTTTTTTTTTTTTTTTTTTTTTTTTTTTTTTTTTTTTTTTTTTTTTTTTTTTTTTTTTTTTTTTTTTTTTTTTTTTTTTTTTTTTTTTTTTTTTTTTTTTTTTTTTTTTTTTTTTTTTTTTTTTTTTTTTTTTTTTTTTTTTTTTTTTTTTTTTTTTTTTTTTTTTTTTTTTTTTTTTTTTTTTTTTTTTTTTTTTTTTTTTTTTTTTTTTTTTTTTTTTTTTTTTTTTTTTTTTTTTTTTTTTTTTTTTTTTTTTTTTTTTCTGGTCTCTCTCTCTCTCTGTCTGTCCTGTCCCGTCTGTCTCTCTCATTCTCTCTCTCTGTCTGTCTGGGGCTCTCTCATTTCTTCTGTCCTTCCCCCCTTTCTGTCTGGGTCTCTTCATTTTCTTCGTCTTCTTCTTTCCTTCTATTTTCTTCTGTCTGTCTGTCCCCGGCCTCTCTATTTCTTCTCTCCTCTCTCTCCCCGTCTGTCTGGGTCTCCTCATTCTCTCTCTTTCTGTCTTCTGGGTTTTCTTCATTCTCTCTCCTCTCTTGTCTGTCCGGTCTCTCTCTTCTCTCTCTCTGTCTGTCTGTCTCGGTCTCTCACTGTCTGTCTGTCTGGTCTGTGTCTCTCTCATTATCTGTCTGTCTGTCTGTCTCCGGTCTCCTCTCATTCTCTCTCTGGTCTGTCTGTTCTCGGTCTCTCTCATTCTCTCTCTGTCTGTCTGTCTCGGTCTCTCTCATTCTCTCTCTCTGTCTGTCTGTCTCGGTCTCTCTCATTCTCTCTCTGTCTGTCTGTCTGTCTGGGTCTCTCTCATTCTCTCTCTGTCTGTCTCGGTCTCTCTCATTCTCTCTCTGTTCTGTCTGTCTGGGTCTCTCTCATTCTCTCTCTCTGTCTGTCTGTCTGTCTGGGTCTCTCTCATTCTCTCTCTCTGTCTGTCTGTCTCGGTCTCTCTCATTCTCTCTCTGTCTGTCTGTCTGTCTGTGTCTCTCTCATTATCTGTCTGTCTGTCTGTCTCGGTCTCTCTCATTCTCTCTCTGTCTGTCTGTCTCGGTCTCTCTCATTCTCTCTCTGTCTGTCTGTCTCGGTCTCTCTCATTCTCTCTCTGTCTGTCTGTCTGTCTGGGTCTCTCTCATTCTCTGTCTGTCTGTCTGTCTGTCTGGGTCTCTCTCATTCTCTCTCTGTCTGTCTGTCTCGGTCTCTCTCATTCTCTGTCTGTCTGTCTGTCTGGCTCTCCATTCTCTGCTGGGCTCTCGTCTCTCTCTTCTTTCTCGTCTGTCTGCGGTCTCTCTCATTTCCTGTGTCTGTCTGGTTCTCTCATTCTTCTTCTCTGTCTTTCGGACTCTCATCTTCTCTGTCTGTCTGTTTCGGTCTCTCTCATTCCTTCTTCTGTCTTCTGGTCTCTCTCATTCTCTGTTGTCTGTCTGTCTGGGTCTCTCTCATCTCTCTCCTGTCTGTCTGGTCCTCTCCCCATTCTCTTTCTTCTGTCTGTCGGTCCTCTCATTTCCCTGTCTGTCTGTCTGTCTGTTCTCTCATTCTGTCTGTCTTCTTCTCGTCTCTCTCATTCCCTCTGTCTGTTGTCTGGTCTCTCTCATCCTTCTCCCTTTGTCTGTCCGGTCTTCTCATTTTCTCTCTTCTGTCTGTCTGTTCCTCTCATTCTCTGCTGTCTGCTGTCTGGCTCTCTCATTCTCTCTCTGTCTGTCGTCTCTCTCTCTCATTCCTCTGTCTTTGTCTTCTCTCTCTCATCTCTCAGTCGTCGTTTCTGTCTGCTCAGCTGGCCTATTCCTTTATCCTGTCTGCCTCTTCCCCACCCCCCCCTTTCTGCTGGGACCCCCCCCCCCCCCCCCCCCCCCCCCCCCCCCCCCCCCCCCCCCCACCCCCTGTTGCGTCCTTCACATTCTTTTGTCTGCTGTTTCTGTAATTACTGTTTTTTCCCCGAATTATATGCTGTTGTGTGTTGTGTCGGTTGTTTATCCTTCAGGAGGATGCGTTTTAACTGATTCTTCATCCCTTTGTCAGGATACCAAGTGTGATCAAGCCTTTCTTTTCATGTGTGGTTTCTGGTGGTGTATTTTTGATGTACCTTGTTTTCTTTCTTTCAGTGGTAATGGACTCACTGCTTGCAAATCCATTAAGCTAAACCAATCTGCCAAGCAGAAACCTAACAGCTCCAACCCTGCAGCCTAGAAAAAAAAAAAATAAGTTATAAAGTATCTACTAACAAATAAAAAATATAATTATGTATTGTGTTGATGAAATTATTTATTTTTAAAAATTTTTTTGCAATGATGGTGTAAAGTCATCCAACATTCACATAATCCACACTGTCGTATCTCCAACCCAGTTTCCGTTGCAGTTCATATGTGGCCCCCCCCACCATCTTCCCTGCACTCCTCTACCCCCTTTTTTAATCAGTTTTTTAATCACTCGTAACTTTCTGTTTTAGCTTTTTCCGTTTTATTTTACGTTTGCACATGCTGAACAATCAGTTGTCGTACCTGGATATAGACACTAAACCATTTTTGAGATTTGTAAGATTGAGTAGGGTGCAACTGTTTGAGCAAACACCTGTTAAGTACACACACTGTATTCTGTATTTCTCTCTCAGTCCCTTGAGCAAGCATCTGTTGAAACGAAACCATCTCCAACACTTAATTTCCGTCTCAGTACTTTGAACAAGCACCTGTTGAAGTTATGTCTTCCCATACACTTAATTTCCGTCTCAGTCGTTTGAGAAAACACCTGTTAAAGCCATGTCTTATAACACTTATGTGCACAAACTGTATTCTGTATTGAAGCTTTATCTTCTAGCACCTTAATACACCTAGATTTCTGTCACAGTCCTTTGAACAAGCACCTGTTAATCTCTGTCTTCTGACACCTACATACATTCTGTCTCAGTCTTTTGGCAAACACCTGTTAAATCTCTGTCTTCTGACACAACAAATACACCAAAATTTCCCTCACAGTCCTTTAAGCAAACACCTGTTAAAGCTATACTTCTAACACCTAAATACACCTAATTTCCCTCACAGTCCTTTAAGCAAACACATGTTAAAGCTATACTTCTCACAGTCCTTTAAGCAACACATGTTAAAGCTATACTTCTAACACCTAAATACACCAAATTTCCCTCCCAGTCCTTTGAGCAAACACCTGTTAAAGCTCTGTCGGGCTTCTAACACCTAAATACACCTAAATTTCCGTCAAAGTCCTTTGAGCAAGCACCTGCTGAAGCTCTGTCTTCTAACACCTAAATTTCTCTGTCAGTCCTTCGAACAAGCACCTGTTAAAGCTGTATCTCTGAACACCTAAATTTCTCTGTCAGTCCTTGAGTAAACACCTGTTAAAGTTCTGTCTTCTAACACCTAAATACACCTAAATTTTTGTCACAGTTCTTTGAGAAAACACCTGTTAAAGCTATTAAAGCTATACTTTTAACATCTAAATACATCAGATTTCCCTCTCGGTCCTTTGAGCAAGCACCTGTTAAAGCTATGTCTTCTAACACCTTAATTTCTGTGTTAATCCTTTGAGCATGTACCTGTCAAAGCTATATCTCCGAACACCTAAATTTCTCTGTTGGTCCTTTGAGCAAGTACTTGTCAAAGCTGTGTCTCTGAACACCTAAATACACCTACATTTCTCTGTCAGTCCTTTGAGTAAACACCTGCTGAAGCTCTGTCTTCTAACACCTAAATACACCTAAATTTCTCTGTCAGTCCTTTGAGCAAGCACCTGTTAAAGCTATGCCTCTGAACACCTAAATTTCTCTCTCAGTCCTTTGAGCAAACACCTGTTCAAGCTCGGTCTTCTGATACCTAAATACACCTAATTTCCGTCACAGTTCTTTGAGAAAACACCTGCTGAATATTCTAGCACCTAAATTTCCCTCTCAGTCCTTTGAGCAAGCACCTGCTGGAGATGTGCAACCTGGCGGACATTGAACGAAAGCTGGACCTTTACATGAACATGTTCTACCACAACCGCCGCAGTGACCGCGACGGCAACTACATCAAGGCGGACTCCCTGAAGATCGAGCTGATCGCCGGGGGCCTCAACTGGATGCAGCAGCAGTACATCATGGAGAAGATGGAGGTCAACAACTTTGGAGAGGTCAGTACGCAGTGGTTGTTGTGGGTGGGTGGGGCGGGGGGAAGGGGGCTTGGGGGGGGGGGGGGGTGATGAGGGGATTGGGGGAGGATGAGGAGGGGGAGGTGTGTTTGTGGGTTGGTGAGGAGGGGGGCTGTCTGTGTTGTGTGTGTTGGGGGGGTGGGGGGGGGGGGGGTACATTCGTGTGTGTGTGTGTGTGTGAAGTCAAGTCAAAATCATCTTTATTGGGGGTAAAAGAATAAAGCCAGCTTACACAGCTTTAAAAAAAAAAATTTTTTACATCCTGCCCTCGTGTGCGTGCGTGCATGCATGTGTGTGTGTGTGTGTGTGTGTGTGTGTGTACGTGCGTGTGTGTCTGTGTGAGATCAGAACAAAATGTATCACCGGACTTTACGCTCTTCATTTCCTTTCCTTTCCTCTCCTCCACACCCCCACCCAGATCTCCTTCCTGGACTACATGTGCTACATCCCGCTCTTCCTCTCCATGCACGACAACATCGTCGACAACCCGCTGGACATGTCCGACCAGAAGTACACCCTCCCACCGCGCACCCGACCCCCCTCCACCCAGCGAGACATGAACCCACTGGGCTACCCGCTCAGCCGGAAGTCCTCGCTGCTCATGCGCAAGCAGGCGCGTGACCTGATGGAGGGCAAAATGAACACGGGGGGACTCCGGCCCGAGACACGAGACCGGCTTCAGAAGTACTCCAGGTGTGTAGCGGCTTCTCCGCTGCGGTGGATATGTCATCCACAGCTTACGTTTTTTTTGTGAAGGAGTATGAGGAGGAGGCAGGATTTGCTCTGGATCTTTGTGCTGCAACCTAGCGGGGGCTAGTTGACCATTAGAGGCAGCACAACACAATAAAACACAACACACTACAACGTAATCCAATACAACACAATAAAAACACAACACAACACTACAATTTTATACACTACAGTAAAGTATCCAACGCTCAGCTTATATCACAAACTGGCATAAGCTTACAGTTGAGCCAACAGCGAAGTGAGAGCTGTATTGATCAATGGTTTCTCCACTTCAATCATAATCCAGTTACAACTTAGTCTTTTGTGAAGGACTATGACTCTCAAACTAGGAGGCAACACTGCACTGACTCCTATTTATTTATTTATTTATTATTATTATTACTACCTTTTTTCATATTATAATCATTATTTATTTATTTATCTATTTATGTATTTATTTACTTATTTATGTACGCTTATCTATTATTTATCAACCTTTTTTTTTCCTTAAGGCCTGACTAAGCGCGTTGGGCTACGCCGCTGGTCAGGCATCTGCTTGGCAGATGATGTGTAGCGTATATGGATTTGTCCGAACGCAGTGACGCCTCCTTGAGCTACTGACACTGACTCCTAGTGCTGCAGCCTTGGGAACTAGTTGGCCTTTGGGAACCATCCCAACGCCGACAGTCCTGAACCCCTCTTGGCCAAGAAAGTGGGGATTTAACTTCGGCAAGACACTCTCCACTTTGATCAAATTCTAACCTAGATAGTACAGCAGTTGCCTCCTCTGCTTTTCTGATGGTCATAGTCGAACACGACTGACTATCATATAATATACGACTTGCTCTTAGTGCTGCAGCCTTGGGAGCTAGTTGGCCTTTAGGGACCATCCCAACGCCGACTGTCCAAAAACCCTCTTGGCAGAGAGAGTGGGGATGTCACTTGGGCAAGACACTCTGCACTCTAATCAAATTCTAGCTGAAATAGTCGGGACAGCAGTTGCCTCCTCTGCTTTTCTGATGGTCATAGTCGAACACGACTGACTATCATATAATATACGACTTGCTCTTAGTGCTGCAGCCTTGGGAACTAGGTGGCCTTTAGGGACCATCCCAATGCCGACTGTCCAAAAATCTAGAGTGGGGATGTCACTTGGTCAAGACATTCTGCACTATAATCAAATTCTAGCTGAAATAGTCGGGACAGCCGTTGCCTCCTCTGCAGTTCTAATGGTCATAGTGGGGGACTCGACTGACTATCCCTCGGTAGGTTGGTGGTGGGTCCGGGCTGTCGGGCTTTGAACCACAATTCGACGGGCGCTATAGCCGAGTGGTTAAAGCGTTGGACTTTCAATCTGAGGGTCCCGGGTTCGAATCACGGTGACAGCGCCTGGTGGGTAAAGGGTGGAGATTTTTACGATCTCCCAGGTCAACATTATGTGCAGACCTGCTAGTGCCTGAACCCCCTTCGTGTGTATACGCAAGCAGAAGGTCAAATACGCACGTTAAAGATCCTGTGATCCATGTCAGCGTTCGGTGGGTTATGGAAACAAGAACATACCCAGCATGCACACCCCCGAAAGCGGAGTATGGCTGCCTACATGGCGGGTTAAAAACGGTCATACACGTAAAAGCCCACTCGCGCTTATACGAGTGAACGTGGGAGTTGCAGCCCACGAACACAGAAGAAGAAGAACCACAATTCTTTCAAAGACGACAGCAGTAGCTGAGTGGTCAGAGCACAGGACTTTCTAAATCCTAGGTTCTTGGGTTCGAATCCTGGGCTGATCTCCCTGGTCGGCAGACCTGCCAGAGACTGAATCCCCTCCTGGCTCATATAGACTGCAAAACATCTTTGTGTGGGGGTGAGGGGGGTTCTGTGTGTCTTACGGTAATAGTGATAATAATAATAATAATGATAATAAATACTTCAATAACACTATTCAGAAATCTGCTCTAGGTGTTTTTACAAAACACTTTTGCTTACTTATCACATTGCATCAATGCTACGCACACACACCAAAATGTGACTAACAAAACTAAACACACACTCACACACACACACACACTCTTTAACATACATATGTACATGGCAGCTGCCTTCCACACACACACTGCATACATGCATTTTAACATACATATGCACATAGCAGCCGCCCTCTAACAAACCACACACATACACATTTTAACATACATATGTACAAGGCAGCTGCCCTCCACACACACACACTGCATACATTCATTTCAACATACATAATTATGTACATAGCAGCTGCCCTCTAACAAATTATACACTCAGACACACACACATTTTAACACACATTTTGTACACAGCAGCTGCCCTTCCACACATAATTATACGCTAACGCACACACACAGGCAAAACACACACACATGCACAAACAGACGCACAGTGGTGTACGAGTGAACGAACGTCATAGGTGTGCACGTGCTGGGTGTGCAGACTGCCCGCCATCAAGCCGTTCCGGAGATCCTCCGTGAGTTCACACACCAACACCACCAGCGACCTGTCCAGCGAACTCACAAAGACCACTGACTTCTTCCAAGGACAATGAGCCATACCTCCTCCTACCCCCTCCACCCACCCACCCCTTCTACCTCGCATCTCCCTGGTTTTTGGGCTTTCAAGTGATTAGTGGGGAGGGAGGGGGTTGTTGGGAGGGGAGGGGGGGGGGAGGGTTGGAGAAAAGGGTATTGCTGTGCTAGTCACCACAGAACTGTACGGACCATAACCAAGGGGAACAACTCGTTCAACTCCTCGCCTGCTGGCAGACTTAGTAACCCCACATGAGAAGATATTATATCGCCGACAGTTTGGTATGGATATATTGTATTGTGTGGAGGAAGATAATTATTTGCAGAGGATGCTGCTAACAGTGATAGTAATAGAGAGATAGAGTATAGAGGGAGATAATTCATCGAAGGAAATGCTGCTAAAAATAGAAGGAACATGGGCGCATTGTCGGATTTTTAAATTTTTTTTAAACAGCAGATTATGCTAAGATAGATAGGAATATAGTTTAGAGGCAGATAATTCTTTGTAGGACATTTTACTGAAAATGGTAGAGAAAGGGAAATAGTGCAGAGGGAGATAATTCGTTGCAGGAAGTGTTGGTACAAGTGGAAAGAATGTGGATATAATTATTGTAGAGGGAGATGATAATTTGCAGGGTAGGTTACTGGAAGTTATATGAATGTAGATACAGAAAAGAGAAAAACAGTTCTTTGGAGAAGATGTTGTTTAAAGTTACTGAGAAATGGATATGATATAGACAAAGACAATAATTTGCAGAAATAGTTGTTTGAAATGGTAGAGATTTGGATATAATATTGAGAAAGACAATTCTCTGCATACAATGTTACAGAACGGGGTAGAAATGTGGATACAGAGTACAGAAAAAGGACAAATTTGCAGATTATGATGTTTATATTGGTTAATTAAGGATATAGCATAAAGCGAGGCAATTCTTTGCAAGAAATGTTGCTAAAAATGGAAAGGGGGTATTTCTTTTCTTACTCTTTTTTTTTTTTTTTTTGCAGGAAGTGTTGCATAAAGTCACAAAAGTATGGATATTGCATAGAGGTTATCATGGCAGGGATACGGATATACATGTTAGTATTATACAATGTAATACAACAGAACGTTTCCAAGGCCCAAACGATAACCACCACAAAGGCAGTACTGGTACTACTGCTGCTGTTGGCATGTGATATTTATGTGAAATAATGAAGTTATAACTGTATTGTATTCAGTTGTATCATCATCATCATTGTTGTAAATTGGTTTTCATTATCTATTCAAGTGGACGTGATCGCCTGCTGTCCCTATCTTTTATAGTTATTTCTGTTGTCGTCACTAGGTATGGTCATTATTTATTCAGTTTTTGGTCAGTGTATCTGTAGTGGTGAATGTGGGGGTTCTGTATCTATTGATACATTGTTATGATCATCATCATGATATACGCATAATATAACCATGTGCACTTTATACCTTCCCTTCCCTTCCCAGTTCATTCCCTTTCTAGTGTTGAATACACGCCTTTACAGAGCCCCCACAAACACTCCAACATGTATCAGTACACACACACACACACACACAGCGTACACAAGTGCAAGAACCCACTCACAGCGAACCCCCAACCATACACAAACATATTTCTGTGCCCAAACTGTAAACTATCTTGTAAGCGCCAACCACCACATTGCCCAAATTTCACCAGTGGGTCAGTAGTTGAAATGCCCTATGTTGCATGTATTATAGATCTGTTACGATGCGTACAAATACATGCTGCCGATGATCGTGCAACAAAAGTCTAAGAACACAGAGGCAGCGGTCTTGGTTGTTTATTCTGCCATGCTTGGTTGGCTACCAGGGGACAGAGGGGTTATAAGGGGGCATTACTCATCTCAACACTGATATTGGATCCGCGTTGAGTCAGCGGTAAAGTAACATCATATTACAGGGTTGGACATTTACCAGGTACTTGACCTTTTCATTCACAACTCAGTCTTTTTTTCTTTTTCTTAAAAGGGCTATGACTCTCAAACCAGAAGGCAAAATTGCACTGGCTCTTAGTGCTGCAGCTCTGGGGGACTGGTTGGCCTTTGGGCCCCAATGCCGACTGTCATAAAACGCAATTGGCCGAGATAGTGGATGTAACTTGGGCAAGACACTCTCCACTATAATCAAATTCTAGCCCAGATAGTCGGGACAGCAGTTACCTCCTCTGTTGTTCTTATGGTCACAGTCGAACACAACTGACCATCATACTTCACCCTTCGCGGGGGCCAGTGCCCTTACCAAGTTTCACAACACAGCACTGGCTTGGCTGAGAGTGAGAACAAAACGAATAAGAATCTGCGTCATGAAGTGACGTCATGCTTTCATTTGGGTTTTTCCAATGACGCGTCCACATCTCACGCGGAGGTTTTTTTGTTTGTTTTTTTTAAATTATCTCTAGATCTAATATTTGCACTGTTTCGCAACGCAACACGTTCACAAATAGCAAATTGAATCATCATTACTTCATTTTACCTACCTACCTACCTATATTATATATATATAGATATATATATATATATTGTTAAAATGTTACCAAAATTTTAAACGGAGGATTGGCGCTTACAAGATACTGGACATTTACATGGTAGTTTAGGGTAAATGCATCATGTTCGTGACACTGAATATGTCCTTAACCTAACCCCCCACCCTTATGTGGTTGTTGCACATGTAAAGAAAGCAACAAAAAAATGATGATTTTCAATAAACGTGCATGCCATACACTTGTGCACACCATCTTCTGTAATAAATTCAGCATTACACTAATATCAAAATCGCATATACTGATGATTTTTTTTTAAGCATGAGATTTTTTGGCTGTTATCTGGGGGAATGCTGTGTGTGTGTGTGTGTGTGCGCGTACGTACATATGTGTGTGTATGCATCTGTGTGTATGTCTGGCAAGATATTTTTTTTCTATTCACGTTTTGTGAACATAACCCAACTGATCTCAAATGATGTGCGCTGAACGCTTGTCAGAGTATTCACAAAATATATTACTAACTCAAGGTTCAACACTTAAACATTTTTACCCGTGAAAATTAAACACTTACCAAACTTTCATAGAATCCATGTGATGATAAGATAAAGTTTTGAGTGAAAAAAACAAAACAAAAATGACGCAAGCAAAAGTAGATGTACGAATATGTTAAAAAATAAAAAAAAACCTCACAAAACGAACATCAGCCTAAAGTTTAAGAAATCATGTACAAATATTCAAAACATATTACTCATTTCAAGCCCACACACAGACACACGCACGCACGCACGCACGTACTCGCTCACACACTCACACACACACACACACACAAACACAATGAATCCCAGTTCAGTAAAAGACAACAAACGATGAGCCATCCTAACACATACGAGAAACAACAACAAAAACTGTATCCTTCATAGCAGATTAGAGCTAAAATAATCAAATAATTAACTACCTTTCCGAAATTACTGTTGTCAATCCTATTTTACAGCACATTTGTGATAAAAAAAAAGAGAATGTAATGAAATGGGGTGTGGTGGCCACTCTTTGTGTGTGTGTGTGTGTATGTTTGTGTGTGTGTACGTGTGTGTGTGTTTTTTGTTGTTGTTTTTTTGTGTGTGTGTACGTGTGTGTGTGTGTGTGTGTGTGTGTGTGTTTCTTTCCTTCTTTCTCGTACGTCGTGAAAGAGACAGCTAAAAACGTAACTCCTGATATCTGTGCGTGGAAGACAGCGGTATGTGCGTGTGCCTGAGCATCTCTGTGTGTGCGTGTGATTCATCACGGGCGTGCAGATGTGTGTGTGTGTGTGTGTGTGTGTGTGTGTGTGTGTCTAAATGCGTGCGTCTGCCTGCTCTCTCTCGCGCGCGCCGCGCACCCAAGCACGCGAGAGTATGTATATACAAGGTCAAAAAAAAACACTTGACTCACTCTCAACCCACTAAAACGCCACGCACACACAACACAACCAGCACCAAAAAACACACCCTCATCGCACCAGAACAGCCACCACCACCCCACCCACACACAACACACCCTCCACTACCCGTACCGTCAGTGCTGGTACACACAGGAGAAGCAGTGGTAGTAGTAGTAGTAGTAGTAGTAGTAGGCAAAGGAGGAGGAGGAACCAGTTCCATTTTCCCGATCTTCCGGAAAGTGCCGACGAAAGCCGAATCGTTCCGGAAAAACACGGGAGGCTGACCGACCAGAGTCGGCACCGCCACCTTCTGTCCTCCAGTGGACGCGAGGGTGGCGTTCCAGAGGTAGAGCCAGGAGCTGCCGGCTGCAGAGGGGGGCAGGTACACGGACCAGGTGGTCTGGTTGGGCAGGTAGACAGGTGCCACCAGAAGGTCGTCTCCGTACAGGTACTGGTACTCGATTTCGTAGCTATTATCGTCGTCTGGATAGCTGGAGAGAGATTTTTTTTTTTCAACACTGAAAGCGAGTGATGATGATGATGATGATGATAATGATGATGATGGTAATGACAATACTAATATTGATAATGATAATAATTTTTCTTATCAAATTAGTAGTAGTAGTAGTATCATTATCTTCTTCTTCTTCTGCGTTCGTGGGCTGCAACTCCCACGTTCACTTCTATGCACATGAGTGGAATTTTACGTGTATGACCGTTTTTACCCCGCAATGTAGGCAGCCATAGTCCGCTTTCGGGGTGTACATGCTGGGTTTGTTCTTGTTTCTATAACCCACCGAATGCTGACATGGACTACAGGATCTTTAACGTGCGTATTTGATCTTCTGCTTGCATATACACACGAAGGGGGTTCAGGCACTAGCTGGTCTGCACATAATTATGTTGACCTGGGAGATCGTAAAAATCTCCACCCACCAGGCGCCGTCACCGTGATTCGAACCCGGGACCCTCAGATTGAAAGTCCAACGCTTTAATCACTCGGCTATTGTGCCCGTCGGCTTATATCTCAGATTGACATAAGTTTACAGTTTACATTTGGGCCAACAGCAGAGTGAGAGCTGCATTATCAATGGTTTCTCCAGTCAATGGGAAATCATTTACAGCTTAGTCTTTTGTGAAGGACTATGACTCTCAAACTAGGAGGCAAAAAATTGCACTGGCTCTTAGTGCTGCAGCCTTGTGGGCTAGTTGGCCTTTGGGGAACCATCCCAACGCCGACTGTCCTAAAACCCTCTTGGCCGAGAGAGTGGGGATGTACTTGGGCAAGACACTCGCCACTATAATCAAATTCTAGCCCAAATAGTCGGAACAGCAATTGCCTCTTCTGCTGTTCTGATGGTCATAGTCGGACACGACTGACTATCATATCATTATCATATTCACGTACCGCTGATTAAGGTACAATAACAAATCAACCGCATGCTCACCAGACGTTCACAAGCTTGCACAACACAAAACTAGTTGTGGTAGGAGGAGGACGACGAGCCGTTATGGTTGAACATACAGTTAGGTACACTATCAGTACAGCACTTTTCACACTGCATACTGCCGGCCACGCCCACATACATACATACCCACACGAGCGCGCGCGCGCACACACACACACACTCACGCACACACACACACACACTCACGCACGCACACACACACTCACGCACACACACACACTCACGCACACACACACAGCTGCGTCATTCCCAACCTACACACATATACACGCGCACACACACACACACACAGAGCTGTGTCATTCCCTCCTCTCCCCCCCACACACGCAAACACACACACACTCTCACGCGCGCACACACACACACACACACACACTCACGCGCGCACACACACACACACAAACGCGCGCACACACACACACAGCTGTGTCATTCCCAACCTACACACACACACACACACACAAACGCACACACACACACACACACACAGCTGTGTCATTCCCAACCTACACACACACACGCGCGCTCGCGCACACACACACACACGCACACACACACTCACATAGAGCTGTGTCATTCCCAACCTACACACACACACACACACAACCCACTCCAGGAAAAGAGGTCGCAGTGCAGGCAGGCCCGTGGTGACAGTGACGTTGTTCACGTGCTGGTGGTACTGCTTCAAGGTCACGAACATGTCCACCAGTCGCTTGAAACACTGCAGCATGTACGGAGACGAGTAGAACTGGGCGTTGACCCTCGGTATGTTTCCTGCACACACAGAGAGAGAAAGGGAGGGGGGGGGGGGGGGAGAAGGATAAGATTAAAAACAGCCAATGCATAAACAACGATACAGACCAATCCAGCTACCTGGTTGTTTAACTCTCTCCATACGAACGGCGAAAGAGACGACGTTAACAGCGTTTCACCCCAATTACCACCATCAAAATATTGCAAGTGGAAGGCTCTTATACTGAAGAGGTGAATGTTGACAAAGAATACCACAATTCCGACGACGGAAGCTAAAGGTTGGGTAATTCAGACACCCACTGGACATCCGAGGGGTCTGTGTAGAGGAGAAGAGAGGGCTGGCCGTACTGAGTGAGTTAAAGACCAGGTGCCAGCTGCATTTCTTGGTTCTAACTGTTTGACAGTTACACGTGACTAAATGCCTACGTTGACCGAACTACGCCATTGGTCAGTTCCATACTACACACAGTTAGCAGCGGGTTACGACCATGCTAGGCTCTTCCGTCCGAGCAGTGCAACTGGCTCTAGGGGCCGGTTGTACGACAGGCAGTCAGGTAGCGCAGCCTAACTACCAGCAAAAACCGTTAACTCTTTCCATACGAACGGCGAAAGAGACAACGTTAACAGCGTTTCACCCCAATTACCATCATCAAAATATTGCAAGCGGAAGGCTCTTATACTGAAGACGTGAATGTTGACAAAGAATACCACAATTCTGACGACAGAAGCTAAAGGCTGGGTCATTCAGACACCCACTGGACATCCGAGGGGTCTGTGTAGAGGAGAAGAGAGGACTGGCCGCACTGAGTGAGTTAACTCACAGGTAGTTAGTTGTCAGCTGAAGCGTGCCACTTACATGCTGGGAATACACCAAATACAGGGTTCATGAAATAAAAGCTAAGCGCGAGTTGCAACTGCTTAAGCTATATAGTAATCAAGGTGAGTGTGGTGCAAAATCATAACAGCAACAAAACATCAACGACTCAGCAATGAAATAATTTTTTTTAAAAGCAAGTCAACACATACACACACGCGCGCGCGCGCACATACACACACAGAGAGACAGACACATACATACACATATCACACACACACACACACACACACACACACACACAGAACACACACACATACACATATCACACACACACACACACACACACACACACACACACACACACACACACTCCGCGTCCAATATCACGCAAAGTGAAAAAAACAACAACAAAAAAAAACCCACGGTAACGTTGAAAAATTATTTTACCGGAAGTAACTCACCCTCACAGGTCCTGAACACAGGACTGAACACACACACACACACACACACACACACACACACACACACACACACACACACACACACACTACACAGTCTAACATCACTAAAAAAAAGAATTGAAAATTTTTTTTTTTTAAATCACATTAAACCGGAAGTAAGTCATCCCAAAATTCACATTAAACCGGAAGTAATTCACCCCCCAAAATCACATTAAACCGGAAGTAAGTCACCCCCCAAAATCACATTAAACCGGAAGTCACCCAGAAAATCTCATGAAACCGGAAGTAAGTCAGCCCCAAAATCACATTAAACCGGAAGTAGGTCACCCCCAAAATATCACATTAAACCGGAAGTAAGTCACCCCAAAAAAATCACATTAAACCGGAAGTAAGTCACCCCCCCAAAATCACATTAAACCGGAAGTAAGTCACCCCCCAAAGAATCACATTAAACCGGAAGTAGTAAGTCATCCAACTCACCCTCGTGCGTCCTGAACACGGGCCCGAACACGGCGTGCTCGGCAGAGCGCAGCAGCCTCTCCGCGGACCGGACCATCCTGAAGGAGGGCAGCACGTAGCTGGTGTAGCCGCCGATGTCGAAGTGGGTGACCCCCATGCCGGAAAGACCCAGCGACAGGGCAGCGGGCACCGTGGAGGCGGCTCCGTCACTGAGGGACCAGTCCACATTCTGGTCCCCGGCCCAGGTCAGCATGCTGACGTTGCTGGAACCTTGGCGGGGGGTGGGGGTGGGGGCGGGGTGTACAGAGGGTGGGTGGTGGTGGTGATGGTGATGGTGGTGTTAACAGCATAATGGTGGTGATGATATTGATGATGATGGTAATGACATGACGTTGCTGGCACCTTGGGGGATGTGTACAGAGGGTGGTGATGGTGATGATGATGATGATGATGGTGATGATGATGATGATGATGGTGATGATGATGATGGTGATGATGGTGATGATATCCAACTAGGCGTCTAGTTTTTTCGGATGAGAAGATAAACCGAGGACTCGTGTGCAGCATGCACTTGGCGCACTGCAAAAGAACCCATGACAACGAGAGTGTTGTCCTCTGGCAAAATTCTGTAGAAGAAATCCACTCTGATAGGTACGCAAATACATAAGCATGAACTCAAGGCCTGGCTAAGCACGCTGGGTCATGCTGCTGGTCCGGCATCTGCCTAGCAGATGTGGCGCAGCGTATATGAATTTGTCCGAACGCAGTGACGCCTCCTTGAGAAACTGAAACTGAAACTGCATGTATGTAAAATGCGTACTTTTTTGTTGTTGTTGTTGTTGTTGTTGAGAAATCAGTGGATGCGTAAAATTTCTGCAAATGAGCAGGATATTTTCAGCATCCTTGGAAGGCTCTTTCCCGTTTAAAAAAAAAAAAAAAAAAAAAAAAAAAATTGTTTTCTCTCTCTCGTTTTTCTTTCCATTTTGGTTGTTGTTTCTTTTTGTTCCTTCCATCATCATTTTTCTCCTTTCTGTTGTCTTTTCTTTCTCTTTTCTTTTTTTTCTTCTCTCTCTCTCTCTCTCTCTCTCTTTCTTCCCCCCTGTCATCTGTAAAATGCGTACTTAAGCTGACACTGACTGTGGAGATTTCCTGCCACCAAGACAACTTTACCTGAGAACCCGGAGCGAGAAAAGAACACCACGTCGGCGGCGTCAGCCCCCATTTCGGAGATGGCCTGCATGTTGAGCCGGGCCCACAGGCGGGGCCACTGGTTGTGCAGCAGGTTCGGGTCCCCGCTGTGCAGGACAGAGTCCACCGGCAGGTACTCCCCGAAGTCCGCCATCCACCCTCCCAGCCCCAGCTTCAGCATGTTGCCCTTGATGACGTCTGTGGGGGAAAAAAAAAAAAAAAAAAAAACGAACGAAAGAAAAAAGTGAACCCCACCTCACCGTCTTTATACCAGGTGTAGACAGTGGAAATAAGGGGCGGAGATAAGCGCTGAGAACACCAAGCTGAAAAGCTTGCAAGGACAGGCAACACTACCAAAGCTTCCCTCGCCATCTTTATGCCAGGTGTAGGCTTCAGGTTAAACAAGGAGATTTCATGAGGAGACTTGAAATTGATTCAGGAAATTCAAAATACACAAGCATCCCCCTCACCACTTTCATACCAGGTGTAGACTTCACCGTGTACGAGAAGACTGAAACTTTTCAGAGAAGTCCGAGTGCACAAGCGTCCCTCACCGTCTTTATACCAGGTGCAGGCACCAGACTTAAACGATTCAAGAAAAGTCAATATGCACAAGCATCCTCCCCACCTTCTTTATTCCAGGTGTAGGTAGCAGGGTAAACTTAAACGTCTCAAGAAAAAGTCAAGATGCACAAACATCCTCTCACTGTCTTTATAGCAGTTGTAGCCTTCAGGGTAAACCAGGAGACTTAATGAGGAGGCTTAAACGTTTCACAAAAGTAAGAAAAGTCAAGATGCACAAGCACCCCCCTCACCGTCTTTATACCAGGTGTAGGCAGCAGGGTTAGTGAAGTCGACCATCCCACAGCGGAAGGAGCCGAAGCTGACCAGGTAAGGGTCACCGGTGGCGTCACGGACCAGGTAGCCTTGGGCCCTGGCTGTGGCGAACAGGTCACCCCTGCTGTCCAGGTTGGGGTTGATGTAGGCCAGGACTCGAACCCCCCTCTCCTGTAGCGTCTGGATGGTGGTGTTGAGACCTGCGTGTGTGGGGGAGGCGTGGGGGTGGTATGTGGGGTGTGTGGGTGTGTTGGTGGGGTAGGTGAGGGTGTAAAAGTAGGTGGGTGGGTGGGTGAATGGGTGTCGCGTGTGTCGTGTGTGTCGTGTGTGTGTGTGTGTGTGTGTGAGTGTGTGTGAGAGTGTGTGTGAGAGTGTGTGTGAGAGTGTGTGTGTGTGTGTGTGTGTGTGCACGCGCGCGCGCGTGTGTGTAGAAAGAAAAAATGAGTATGTTATCATCGTTCGTTCTTTAGTTTAGCGTCTTTTCACTATCAGTGATATTAGATGTTATCATCATTGTCATGCAAAATATGTTTTAGTTAAACATGAAACTTGCGCGCGCGCGCGCGTGTGTGTGTTGTGTTGTGTTGTGTTGTGTTGTGTTGTGTTGTGTTGTGTTGTGTTGTGTTGTGTTGTGTTGTGTTGGGTTGGGTTGGGTTGGGTTGGGTTGGGTTATGTGTGTGTGTGTGTGTGTGTGTGTGTTGTGAGTGTGTGTGTCTGTGTGAGTGTGACGGCTAAGTGAGGGAGATAACAAGCATTAAGAAAAAATCACCACATTTATATAACCCGTGGAACATCTCGTGGAAAATACCATCAAATATTTTACCAAATATTGTCGTACAGTTCAGGAATCTGTACGTTAATTAACAATTTTGTATGTTTTTCCTCATGAAGAGCATATATTTGTTTTGTCTCTCTCTCTCTCTGTTTTGACAACTGCTTTACGCTGGAAGGAAAAACAAAAAATAAATGAAATAAAGAAACCGAAATATTTTGTTTAAATGAAACGGGGGAAAAAAAAACCCAACTTGAACTGGAAAAAGTTTAATCAATATACGCCATGGCCCCTTTTGAAGGGGGAACAGTATAAATGAATGGTTCACACGAATTTACACAGTAGGTCATTTAAACAGTAATATACCGACAGAAAACGGAAAAAAAGAAGAGAAAACAGAGTGAACACCCCACCCCCTCCCCGCCCGACCCCACCCACCCACACACCCACACCTACCAGGGTAGTGGGTGGGGTCCCACTGCCAGTTCCAGAAGACCCTGGATCCGAAAGGCGTGGCTCTGGCCCCGCTCCAGTCCTGGATCCACAGACCCTTCACCGCCACCCCGCTGGCGTTGGCCTCCTCCAGCCTGGCCAGCATCTGACAGCACGCAGAGCACGTGAAGGAAGGAAGGAAGGAAGGAAGGGAAGAAAAGAAGGAGGGAGGAAGGAGGAGGAAGAAAGGGAGGGAGGGAGGAAGGAAAGAGAAAGGAAGGAAGGAAGGCAGAAAGGAAGGAAGGGAGGAAGGGACAAAAGAAAGGAAGGAAGGAAAGAAAGAAAGGAAGGAAGGAGGAAGAAGGAAGGAAAGAGAAGAAGGAAGAAAGGAAGGAAAGGAGGAAAGAAACGAAGGAAGGAAGAAAGGAAAGAAAGGAAGGAAGGAAGGAGGAAGAAGGAAGGAAAGAGAAGAAGGAAGAAAGGAGGGGAGGAAAGGGGAAGGAAGGAAAAAGGAAGGAAGGAAGGAAGGAAGGAAAGAGAAGGAAGAAATAAAGGAAGGGAGGAAGGAAGGAAGGGAGGAAAAGAAAGGAAGAAAGGAAGGAGGAAGGAAGGAAAGAGAAGGAAGAAATAAAGGAAGGAGGAAGGAAGGAAAGAGAAGGAAGAAATAAAGGAAGGGAGGAAGGAAGGAAAGAAAAGGAAGGAAGAAGGGAAGGGAGGGAGGAAGGAAGGAAAGATACATACATACATAAAAAGAAAGAAGCATACATACATACATACAAACAAAGAAACATACATACATACATACATACAAACATACACACATACATACATAGACACATACAAAACCACAACGCACGATATACACACATACACAGGCCCGGAAGCTACACAAAAAGAAACAGCACCTGCTGTGTTCCTCCCTGCACGCCAAGTATGGCGCCTTCGTACAGCCAGGTGGGCAGCGGCCTGACCCTCCCCAGCAAACCACTCAGACAGCTGACCAGGCTGCTGAGACTGGACTGCACCTGGTTCAGAAAAACAACAACAACAATAACAACAACTGAATAAAAACAGCAACCAATGAGTTAACTACTTCTTCTTCTTCTTCTTCTGCGTTCACTCGTATGTACACAAGTGGGCTTTTACGTGTGTGACCGTTTTTACCCCGCCATGTAGGCAGCCATACTCCGTTTTCGGGGGTGTGCATGCTGGGTATGTTCTTGTTTCCATAACCCACCGAACGCTGACAGGGACTGCATTTGATCTTCTTCTTGCATATACACACGAAGGGGGTTCAGGCACTAGCAGGTCTGCACATATGTTGACCTGGGAGATCGTAAAAATCTCCACCCTTTACCCACCAGGCGCCGTCACCGTGATTCGAACCCGGGACCCTCAGATTGACAGTCCAACGCTTTAACCACTCGGCTATTGCGCCCGTCGTTAACATTCATCCTCGCCACTAAGGGAGTGATATAGTGGTGTCCTCGACAACAGCAATAATAACGACAACAACATCAAAAACAACAGCAGCAACAGCAGTAGCAACAGCAGCAACAACAACAGCAATAACAACAACAGCAATAAAGAAAAAACATCAAAAACAACAATTAGAACAACAGCAGCAACAACATCAACAACAGTAACAACAACAAAAACAACAACAACATTGAAAACAACAACAATAACAAGAACAACAGCAGCAGCAACAAAAACATCAAGACAACAACACCAACAAGAACAATAACAACATCATCAAAAACAACAACAACAGCAACAACCAAAACAAGAACATCAAAAACAACAATAACAGCAAAAACAACAACAACATCAAAAACACCAATAGCAACAAAAACAACAGCAGCAACATTAAAAACAACAACAACAATAACAACAATATCAAAAACACCAATAACAACAACAGCAACATTTTCAACATCAAAAACAACAACAACAACATCAACAAAAACAAGAAGAAGAACAACAACAACACCAACAACATCAAAGCAACAATAACAACAACAGCAATAACAGCAGCGACAACAACAGCAAAAACAGCAACAATAACATCAAAAACAACAACAAAAACATGAAGAAGAAGAAGACCACCACCACCACCAGCAACAACAACAAGTTTCAGTTTCAGTTTCAGTTGCTCAAGGAGGCGTCACTGCGTTCGGACAAACCATATACGCTACACCACATCTGCCAAGCAGATGCCTGACCAGCAGCGTAACCCAACGCGCTTAGTCAGGCCTTGAGAAAAAACAACAAAAAAACAACAAAAAAACCAAAAAAAAAAACGGGGGAATAAATAATAGATAAGCTTACATAAATAAATAAATAAATGAATAATAATTATAATATAGAAAAAGGTAGTAGTAATAATAATAGTAATACTAATAAAATGATTTAAAAAAGAAAAGAAAAGAACAACAACAACAACAACAACAACATTCCCCAACCTGGAAGTGCCAGGCAGCGGGGCGGGTGTCTCCTTCCACCAACATCTCCAGGAAGTCCTGGTGGCGGAAGTCCATCTCGGCGTAGTTGCTTCCGGTGTAGTGCAGGAAGTACTTACGGGAGGTAAGCCAGGTGGGCTGGGGATAGTAGGTGGTGTGGTAGTCTCCCCCTGCCCTGCCCAGCTGGTCGGCCATGAAGGTGGTCAGGGAGCTCTTGTTCCGGCCCACACCTGATGGTCAGTGGTCAGCGTCATCATCAGCAGCATTTGTGAGGGCATCAGGGAAATGGATTAATATAGCCCTACACTCAGCTGTAATAGATTAACATGGGTTTACAGCTGGGCCAACAGCAAAGTGAGAGCTCAGTGTATCAGCGAACGGATACCCCCGAAAACGGCGTATGGTTGCCTACATGGCGGGGGTAAAAACGGTCGTACCCGTAAAAGCCCACTCGTGTACATGCGAGTGAACGTGGGAGTTGCAGCCCACGAACGCGGAAGAAGAAGAAGAACCAGTGAATGGATGGATATGACCCAACACTCAGCTCATATCACAGATTGACATAAGTCTAGTAGTTGGGCCAACAGCAAAGTGACAGCTGTATTATCGATGGTTTATCTGTTGCAATGGGAAAATCATTTACAGCTTCGTCTTTTGTGCGGGACTGACTCTCAAACCAGGAGGCAAATTTGCACTGGTTCTTGGTGCTGCAGCCTTGGGGGCTAGTTGGCCTTTGGGAACCATCCCCAACGCCGACTTTCTTAAAAACCCTCTTGGCGGAGAGAGTGGGGATGTAACTTGGGCAAGACACTCTCCACTTTTATCAAATTCTAGCCCAGATAGTCGGGACAGCAGTTACCTCCTCTGCTGTTCCGATGGTCATAGTCGGACACGACTGATTATCATACGAATGGATGAATGAATCAAGGAATCAATCGATTAATCGACAGATGTAACCACATAATCACCAACGGATAAATGAATAAATAAAGTAATCAGCTGATCAATCCCTGGGTCGATCAATCGACAGATACACTCATGTTATCACCAACAGCATCGTCTGTCACCGTTATTACTATCATCCATCAGCGACCCTCTCCCCTTATTTTCCCCCTTCATCATCATCTTCATTACCATCATGATCATTATCGTAAATCAGTCATCATCACCACCATCATCATCCGCCTCATGAGGTCCCGTGTGCAGCATGCATTCAGCGCACGTAAAAAGAACCCGCGCCAAGAAAAGGGGTTGTCCCTGGCAACATTCTGTCGATGAATCCACACTGCTGGGAAATCAAAAATACACTTGCAGGCAGAGAAAAGAAACGGGTCGTGCTCTCACTGTTTTGATGCGCTCTCACAGGGCGAGAGAGCTGCCCCAATTTTCATGCAGTGGAATCTGCGCGTGACAAAAAAGAGTAATGCCAGTTTGATACAATACAATTATATTGCGCATGCAACACAACACAGTGCAACTGCAACACAAACACGACACAACACAAACACGATACGACACGACACAACTTCAACACAAACACGACACGACACGATACGATACGACACGACACAACGTAACACAACACAAACACTGCGGACACCAGCACACCACACACAGTCCCTACAGCGGCAATATCCACATTTCTTCCTCTGCCAGGAGCCAGTTGCATTGCTCGGACAGAAGAACATATTAT
>NC_134883.1:44319173-44334173 GCF_041734735.1 Babylonia areolata
AAAAAAAATAAACGCAGGGAACCTATCAAACAGTAAACTATTCACCAACTACACAATCAGGCCCCCCCAAAGCCAGTGTCAGCCTTTAAACTCAGCCTCAACCAACCCAGTTACACAAACCGACTGATGTGATAATCATCCCACGTTTTAAAACAGCCACTAAATCCACGTCCAGGTGGACCCCTTGATTAAAGTATCAGCCACGAACCAGTAAACCAGCCACCCGACAAGCCAGAAGTCATCCAACCAACCAATAAACTTGTCATCTAACTAACGAATAAACCAATCATCCAACAAACCAGTAAAACAATCATCCAACAAACTTGTAAACCAGTCATCCAACAAACCAGTAAACCAATCTTCCAACAAACCAGTAAAACAGACATCCAACAAACCAGAAAACCAGCCATCCTACAAACCAGTCAACCAATCATTCAACTAACCAGTAAACCATTCATCCACCAAACCAGTAAGCCATCATCCAACTAACCAGTAAACCAGTCATCCAACAAACCAGTAAACCAACCATCCAACAAACCAGTAAACCAGTCATCCAACAAACCAGTAAACCAATCATCCAACTAACCAGTAAACCAATCATCCAACAAACCAGTAAACCAGTCCTCTAACAAACCAGTAAACCAGCCATCCAATTAACCAGTAAACCAGCCATCCAACAAACCGGTAAACCAGTCATCCAACAAACCAGTGAACAAATCATCCAACTAACCAGTAAACGTGCTATCCAACAAACCAGTAAACCAATCACCCAACAAACCAGTAAACCAATCACCCAACAAACCAGTAAACCATCCAACAAACCAGTAAACCAATCATCCAACAAACCAGTAAACCAATCATCCAACAAACCAGTAAACCATCCAACAAACCAGTAAACCAATCATCCAACAAACCAGTAAACCAATCATACAACAAACGAGTAAACCAGGCATCCAACAAACCAGTAACCCAATCATCCAACAAACCAGTAACTCAATCATCCAACAAACCAGTAAACCATCCAACAAACCAGTAAACCAGGCATGCAACAAACCAGTAAACCATCCAACAAACGAGTAAACCAGGCATCCAACAAACCAGTAAACCATCCAACAAACCAGTAACCCAATCATCCAACAAACCAGTAAACCATCCACCAAACCAGTAAACTAGTCATCAAATAAACCAGTAAACCAGTCCTCCAACAAACCAGTAAACAAGTCCTCCAACAAACCAGTAAACCAGCCATTCAACAAACCAGTAAAGCAATCCTCCAACCAACCAGTGAACCAGTCATCCAACAAAACAGTAAAGCAATCCTCCAACCAACCAGTGAACCAGTCATGCAACAAACCAGTGAACCAATCACCCAACAAACCAGTAAACCAGTCATGCAACAAACCAGTAAACCAATCATCCAACAAACCAGTAACCCAGTCATCCAACAAACCAGTAAACCAGTCATCCAACAAACCAGTAAACCAGTCATCCAACAAACCAGTAAACCAGTCCTCTAACAAACCAGTAAACCAATCATTCAACAAACCAGTAAACCAGTCATCCAACAAACCAGTAAACCAGCCATCCAACAAACCAGTAAACCAATCATCCAACAAACCAGTGAACCAGTCCTCCAACAAACCAGTAAACCAATCATCCAACAAACCAGTAAACCAATCTTCCAACTAACCAGTAAACCATTCATCCAACAAACCAGTAAACCAATCATTCAACAATCCAGTAAACCAGTCATCTAACAAACCAATAAACAAGCCATCCAAATAACCAGTAAACCAATTATCCAACAAACCAGTAAACCAATCATCCAACAAACTAGTAAAGTAAACATCAAACAAGCTGCACAATCATTAAAAAAAACCCAGTAAACCAATCATCCAATAAACCAATCATCCAACAAACCAGTAAACCAGTCCTCCAACAAACCAGTAAACCAATCCTCCAACAAACCGGTAAACCAGTCATCCAACAGACCAGTAAACCAATTATCCAACAAACCAGTAAACTAATCATCCAACAACACAACACAACACAACACAACACAACACGACACAACCCATCCCAACCCAATACGACACAACGCAACACGACACAACACAACAATACAATACGACACGACGCAGCACAATACGACAGAACACAACCCAACCCAATACGGCACGACACAACACAACACGACACAACCCAACCCCTTCAATACGACACAACGCAACACGACACAACACATTACGACACAACACAACACAATACGACACGACGCAGCACAACACAACGCAACACAACACAACACAACACAACCCAACCCATCCCAACCCAGTACGACACAACACAACACAATACGGCAGACCAACACAACACAACACAACACGACACAACACAACACAACCCAACCCAACCCAATCACCCCCCCACCCACCTGAACGCCATTGACGGTGACGGAGAAGTCCGTGGAAGTGGCGACGACGTTGAAAGGGGGGGAAGAGGAAGAAGGGCAAGGGGTCTGGCACTGCGCAGAGGCCAGCACAGACATTGTCAGGTTCCCCCACAGACACAGAACGACAGCTGCTGTTACTGTTGCTGTTGCTGCTGTTGCTGGTGTTGGTGATGTTCGATGCATGCTGCTTCTTCTATTTTTTTCTTTTTCTTTTTCTTCTCTCTCTCTCCTCTTTTTCGTTTCCTGGATAGGTACAAGGGAAGGGGTTAGGTGTTTAGTCATTTTTTTAATATACAAATGTATCGGTGTGGAGGGGTGTGTGTGTGTGTGTGTGTGTGTGTGTGTGTGTGTGTGTGTGTGTGTGTGTGTGTGTGTCTGTGTATGTCTGTGTATCTGTGTGTGTCTGTGTCTGTGCCTCTGTGTGTGTGTGTGTGTGTGTGTGTGTGTGTGCGTGCGCGCGCGTGCGCGTGTGTGTACACACACCTTTTATCAATTCATAATAAGTTGAAGTGATTGAACGTAAAATCCTCACCCCTTTCTCTTCTTTCCACTACTACTATTGCTACTACTGCTACTACTATTACTACTACTGCTACTACTACTACGCACCATAATATCAAATGCATCGCCAAATCCACACTGCATATCCATCTCACCAACTGATCATACAACACTGCAAACACTCCTACAGTTGTTGCTGCTGCTGCTATTTCTCCTCCTCCTCCTACTACTGCTGCTACTACTACTACTGCTGCTGCTACTACTACTTCTACAAGCTCCAACATTATGTACATCACGAAACCAGCACTGATTTTTATTTTATAAACTCCAGTTTACAAACCGATCATGCAACACGAACAATACTAACATAATCTGCTCTCACCCTTTACCCACCCGTTTTTCAGAAGACTAATTAATAAACTAATCAACGAAAAGACTGACCACCGACCTTGATGAGTGACGACGACGCTGATGATGATGAGGAGGAGGAGGAGGAGGAGGATGACGGTGAGTTGTGAGCTGGTCAAAACCAGAAGTCGCACTGACAGCCAGCAGTCTGGCTGGACGTACTGTGACTGGCAGGCTGGCAGGCTGCCTGTCCACCCCGTTAGTTCAGGGCAGAGCAGGTCGTTGGCTTGGCTTTTGCTACGGAAGGTCAGATTGCTGATAACACGAGGACAAGTGACCACCATACAGTAACCCTTTCTCTGTCTGGAGAGATAGCAAGGCACAGTTCTTTTTGTCTTCCTTTCTTTCTTTTTCGCTCTCTTTTCTTTTTGATATTCTTTTCTTTTTCTTTTTTTTATATTCTTTTCTTTTTCTTTTTTGATATTTTCTTTTTCTTTTTTCTCAGTCCCTCTGTTTTTTGTGTTTTTTTTTTATTTGATTGCTTTGGCAAGGAGGATAATGACCATCTCTTCTCAGTCTGGACAGATAGCAGGGTACAGTTCGTCTTGAGTTTTTTTTTTTTTTGGGGGGGGGGGGGGGGGGGCGTCTTTGGGGGAGGGGGGTTTCTTGGGGGGGGGGGGGTCTTTATTCTTTTCTCTTTTTTGTGTTATTCTTTTTATTTTTCTTTCCATCCCTCTGTTTGTTCGTTTTGCTTTTTTTTTTGGTTGTTTTTAGCAAGCTAGCGATGATCGGTGGATTGGGATGTGTGAGTGAGTGAGGAAATAGAGTGGGTTTTTTTTGTTGTTGTTTGTTGCTGTTTTTTTTTTTAATATCGATATTTGGAAGGTTGATAAGTAGGCATTAAGTCATCTTCGCAGTTGTTTTTTAGAGTGTTTTTTGTTTGCTTTTATATATATATATATATTTTTTTAAATTGTTGTTGTTGTTTGTTTGTTTTTCATTCTGGTTCTATTTATATACGTATTCAAAGTTGTTGGTTTCCTTCTTATTCTTCGTTTCTTCTATCTAAAAAGAATGCCTATTTTTTTTCTTCTTCTGTTTCCGCTCATCTGCATGGTGACCCTCCAGGCCCCTCCTGACGCCGGGGTCTGCCTCACCTTCAGGGACTACCTGGTGGAGGACTGCGGGGTCAGCCTGGACCTCTACCAGGGGCCCACAGCTTCCGGGAAACGATGGGTGGGTGGTGTACTGGCTAGTGATGATGATGATGATGATGAGGAGGAGGAGGAGGAGGAGGAGGAGGAGGAGGAGGAGGAAGAAGACCGGAGTCAGTCTGGACCTCTACCAGGGGCTCATGGCTTCCGGGAAACGATGGGTGGGTGGTGTACTGGCTAGTGATAATGATAATGAGGGGGAGGAGGAGGAGGAGGAGGAGGAGGAGGACTTCGGGGTCATTCTGGACCTCTACCAGGGGCCCACGGCTTCCGGGAAACATTGGGTGGCTGCTGGGTTCGTCACGATGATGATCATCATAATTGACATTAACAATGACGATAAAACTAATGAAAATGATGATGTTGATGGCGATGTTTAACTTTAATTTCCTCATTCATAATTGTTCCTTTTGAACTGGTTTTAACCGAAAATGACATTGCGTAAAACAACCCCCCCCCCCCCCCCAAAAAAAAAAAAAAAAAAAAAAAAAAAAAGAAATTTATAGACAACGACGTTTCTTCGCAGTGTAAATGGACATAATGATGTGGTCGGCGGTGTACGTTTCGGTTTTATTTGAGGAATGAAAGACACATCTAACAAAGATCGTTTCAGTATTCCTGACAGCTGGCTGATGGGAAAATGAAAATATCGTGTTCGCATATTCTTCCTCGTGGGATGAATTATAGTTGTCTCACACTGAAATTTCTCACAATGTATCGTTGAAAAAATAATCATCGAATTCCCCAGTTTCGTCAAACTTCTCGTTTCAGTGTTACATGATTTATCTAAACGCTTTCCAGTTTTAAATGCGAGGAAAATTTTTCGATAGTTGATAAGTGTAAAATTCATTTAATACATTTCTTGAAAGCAAAATGAGCAATGTTTACATTCGTTCTTCCGATATTTTCGCTTTCCATAAGTTATAACTGAACATTCTTGTATAAAACGCATGGTTGTCAGTATTAAATGGAACTTGGTAAATTATAAATCCTATGTGAGGTAATTCAAGTTACGAAAAGATAGCATTATTCTTGTACTCTATTGTTCGAGAAATGTGCTAAATTATGTGGTGCAAAACGAAGTCGCCTTTGTATGCCGTGCAGAGCGAATCGTTTTGAAAATAAGAGATCTGTTGTCTATTGCTGTTGAAGGATTTTAGCTTTTAAATAAGCGGAAATTCAGATTTATATATATATCTTTTTAAGCTTTGAATAAGCGGAAGAATCATATATTTCTTTCTATCCAGATAATCCACAGTATAATTGTGTGTGTGACTGTGTGTGTGTGTGTGTGTGTGTGTGTGTGTGTGTGTGTGTGTGTGTGTGTGCGCGCGTGCGCGCGCGCGCGAGATTGACCATTTACTGGATTATCTATTTTCTTTTGTAGAGGGCCGGACAAGAGTATCTGGGGATGGTGGACAAATTTCAAAGTATTTCTGCCTGCTTTGAAAACAAAAACAAAAACAAAACCTTTTGACGGCCCACTTCCGGTGCCATCCTCTCCCCACCCTCCCTCTCCATCACCCCCTCCCCCGAAACCTCCACCCCCTGACTCACCCATCTCTCTCTCAGTCCCTCCGTCACATCTCTCTCTCTCTCTCTCTCTCTCTACCGCTGTATGGATCTTTCAAATTGGACACCACTATATCCAAAAAATGTACCGATGATGATGACGTTCAGTATTAATATTATAATGAAACAGTTCTGCTCTCTGTCTCTCTCTTTGTGTCTCTGTCTCTCTCTTTCTCTCCGTCTCTCTCTCTCTCTTCCCGTATAAGGAATATAACCCGTGAATAACTTGATTTCCTTGTATTTTTTTTTGCCGAATTGTTTTTTTCGATGCTTTGTTTTTTGTTATTTATTTATTTATTTATTTTTTTGTTATAGTTTTTGTTGTTGTTTTTTTTGCCCAGAAGGTTAGATGTAAAAAAAAGAAGAAAAAAAAAGTAGTAATGCTTATACCACTACTCTCTTGAAATGCATTCTTTTTTTTTGTTTCTTTTTTTGTTTGTTTTGTTTTGTTTTCCACATCAAATGAAATGTCTGGCAGCTAGCTGCTGTTGCTGTGTCAGTGGAAGACAAGACATTGGCAACAAACGGTGTGGTAAATCAATTATTATTCAAACGAACTCTCCACCGCCACTGCTATTGATTGGGTCCAATTAATCATGGTGACCACCTGACGGCAAGTTATCGGCCTTCTGACCCTCTGCGGGTATGTGACAGTGTAAGATAAGATAAGATAAGATAAGATAAGTATAACTTTATTATCTCCAACTGGAGAAATTTGGTCAGGTGCATTATCACAACATAGACAAGTAATCAACATGGGGACCATAACTGTAAAAGCCAACAACAGCCCCTACAAATATTACGAAGATACAAATGTAAAAAATATCACATACATCGTTTCATAAATACATCCACACACTGCAGGTAATAACTAGTATTCTTAACGTAAAAACAAAGAATTAAGAAACATTATTTGAATATAATTATAAACATAGCCTACTATACTGCACATTGGTTATAATAGACAGATAAGATAAGAATAAAGATAAATTGCGGAAAACCACAACCAGATAATCAGCACACACCCGCACCCCCCCCCCCCTACCCCACCCCACACATGCGGGTAACTTGATTAAACAAGAGTAATAAACATATGTTCTCAAATAAAAGCATTTCACATATTCGCTTTTAAAAACATTGCAATTAATGTGTCAGCTTGATTGGTATGGGTGATATAAGTGTGTTGTGTTGTGTTGTGTTGTGCGTGCCCTGCATGTCATTATGACATGGTGTGTACGTGTGGGAATGGGGTGGAGGGGAGTGCGGGGTGCGGGGGGTTGTGTGTGTGTGTGTGTGTGTGTGTGTGTGTGTGTGTGTGTGATTGTGTTCGCGTGTGGACGATGTGTGTATGCATGTGTGTGTACGTGAGTGTGTTGGAGGGGTGGGGGGTGCAGTGTTTGCGTGTGAACGATGCATTTGAGAGACAAAGAGAGAGAGAGAGAGAGAGAGAGAGAGAGAGAGAGAGAGAGTGTGTGTGTGTGTGTGTGTGTGTATGTGTGTGTGTTTGTCTGTGTGTGCGCTCGCGTGGGTGAGTCAGTCCGTGAATGCGCATGGCGTGCGGGCGGCGTGCGTATGCGTAAACAAATATGCTTGATTCAGAGCGTAATTAATCAATGCTTAAATGATACGTGACTGACTGGTCAAAGCAGTCTTCAGTCAAACACATTATTTCATTTTTCGTCAAATGCTTCCAAAGTCCCGAACAACTGTGGTATGGAATGTATCTGCACACTGGAAACCAGTGAGTTAAAACCGCTTTTCAGTAATCTCTCTCTCTCTCTCTCTCTGTGATATAAGCCGAGTGTTGGGCCTATTTAGTGAGAATTAATTAATCAAGTGTGCAAGTACAAACAAGCGTGTGACATGAACATTGCATCCGTTTTTTGTTGTTGTTGTTAACATAATATAGTAACATAACATTTTTTCGATCCAAGTACTGTTGCGGTGGACTTTTACATTGTGCGAAAGTACATTTCATCTGTGTTATAACAAGACATTTTTTCGATCCAAGTACTGTTTCGGTGGATTGTATACATTGTGTAGAAATACGCTACATTTGTTTTTGTTAACATATTGTAACATGGCAAAAAATCCCCCCACCCCACACCCAATCCGAGTAAGTTACAATGACGTGTGATATTTGTCGTGCAATCATTATTTGGTTACACCGGAAAACGTGATGTTTGTTGCCCAATGTCAACGTACATATAATATATATACATATATATTATATGTATGGATTTGTGGTGTGTGATATTTGTTTAAAGAGAAGTTGGCCTTGTGAATGGAGCGTTCGCTGTTTGGGATGTTTTGTTACGTGTTTTTGTTGTTGTTGTTGTTGTTGTTTGTTTGTTTAAAAAACAACAACTGTAATTAGATTTTTGTGTTGTTGTCTGGTTTTAGTTGTTTTCTTTAGAAGTACTGTACAATGTTCAGTATCTTAGCCAACGTCTATGTGCGTGCGTGCGTGCGTGAGTCAGTGTGTGTGTGTGTGTGTGTGTACGTGCGTGCGTGTTCACGTGCGTGCGTCCGAGTGTGTGTGTTTGTGTGTGTGCGTCCGTGTGTGTATGTGTGTGTTCCGTGTGTGTGTGTGTGTGTGTGTGTGTGTGTGTGTGTGTTATGTTTAAAAAAAAATATCCCAATTTTGTTCCACATATTTAACATTTTCAGACTTCATCAATCATTTTGATGCCATGACAAGGGAGACAATCTGGCAGTCTCTTGGTTTCTGTGCAATATGAACGTATACATGTGCCTTGTATCGCCTTGCTGTTGTTGATATGGTTATGAGTATTATGATTATGACGATAATGATGATAAACATTATCATCATCATTATTGTGACACAATAACAACAACCAAATTAAATGTTTATGTTCCATTTAAATGGTCCAAACCCTTTGCATGTGGGTTTTCTTGTTGTTTTTTGTATTTTTTTTGTATGAGGATCAATTTATCTAAAATGCATTAAAAAAAATCGAAAAAGAATTGAATAGATCTTACATCTTTCTTCCACTCTCTCTCTCTCTCCACACACACACACACACACATGAAAAAGCAGTTTCATTTTTACCTTGCAAATTCTCTCTCTCTCTCGCTCTTATCTGTGTGTGCGAGTCTCTCTCTTTCAAGTCTCCATATACTTAAAAATCAAACATGAATTATACCTGTACATTTTCTTCAAACATTGTCCTTCCGTAAACATTTTTTTTTCTTCCTTTAAAACATCGGGTTAAGCTTTTTCTTATCAACAATAAAACGTGACATTCCGTAAAGCACTGTTCAGTCGATAACGTTAACACAAGGTATGCCCCCCCCAAAATCATTTCCACTTGTTTCCGGTTGGTAGTCTTTTTGTGATGAGAATTCCGTGACTTGCTCTTACTTTAACTCTTTCACCCGCCAGTCAAATTAGAGTACAAAATTCCCTTGTGGTATAAACACAGAAAAGACAGTGGCTAAGAATAGCTGGGGATTACCCCTGCGATGTATAGAAAACATGGCCTGTCCTACCACCGAATATTAAGAGCAGTAGGTTCATGGAAAACAGAAATGGGTCCTCAACCACGCCTGTGCATAAATGCGAGCTTGGCGGTGAAAGGGTTAATGAATGTGTAGTTTGGCATTTCATGTACACACACAAACGTTTAGAATTTCCCGTGTAACTCATCTATGTGATGTTATAGCCTATTCGTGCACCAATATTCATGTAAAATATTCGTGCGGGTGATGATTTAGGATTCTTCGGTCGGTATGTGTGTGTGTGTGTGTGTGATACAAAGTGATAGTGATTGTGCAATATGTTACAATCTTTTTATTTATTTATATTTATTCATCATTGGTGTTTATTATTTCCACCTGACGTATCTTCTGGAGAAAATGAATCTTTTTTGTTGTTATTGTTGTTGTTGTTGTCATTTATCTCTGCTGCTTGTAGCCCAGATGAAGACCAGTTAACACACACACACACACAAACGATACCACTACACGCACCTATTTATTTATTCATTTATCTATCTATTCATCTATTTATTTATTCATCAGTGTTGCTTATAGCCGGGTTGACCGCACATGGCTACATCAGAGGTGAAGACTTTGTAAATATAAACACATAGCTCACGCAAAAAGAAACTATACACTTCACTGCATTTCTTTCACAATCAAATTTCAGTTGGGTTCCAGAACCATTTCTCGATGTTCATTCCCACCCCCCCCCCCCCCCCCCCCACCCCCCCGTCATCACAATATCGACATTTTTGTTTAGTAGACGAATGGCACGAATGCGGTCATAGATTTTTGTTTCTTTCGCTGGAGAGCTCACTTGCCCCACTGACTAAACCCACCTCGATTCGACACCCCCAAAAGGCAGGCTCTCTTCCGTCTTTTTTCCCTTTCTGGCGGCCGTAAGGGAAGGGAGCTAACTGGTGATATGAGCTTGGTAGTGAATGCAAGTTGTGTCCCTTATACCGTCATCTCCTGACTGCAGAGAGCCGGGGAAGAGAGAGAGAGTGAGTGAGAGAGAGAGAGAACCAAATCTCATTTTACCAGGGACACACACACGCACACACAAAATACACAGTCAAAAAGTCAGACGCACACACACACACACACACACACACACACACACACACGCGCACACACACACACAGACAAACACAAACTGACATGCACGCGCACACACACACACACACACCAAAAAACATGAACACAAGAACACCATCTAATTCAGAACTCAATTCGAGGGGGAAAATGTTTATCAACAGACCATTAGCAGGATTGCACACACACACACACACACACACACACACACACACACACACACACGCACACACACACACTCTCTCTCTCTCTCTTTCGTTCACATAATAAACAATAAACACGTCATCAAGAGCGCACACACATGTATAAATGAAGCATTATACGTTACTCTCATATTCAGAGACTACATCGATGGAACGACCAAAAGAGAGAGAGAGAGAGACGGGAGAGAGAGAGGGAGAGAGAGACGGCGAGAGAGAAGGGAGAGAGGAAGAGAGAGAAGGGAGAGACGGAGAGAGAGAGGGGAAGAGAGAGAGGGAGAGAGAGAGAGAGGGAGAGAGAGATAGAAGGGAGAGACGGAGAGAGAGAGGAAGAGAGAGAGAAGGGAGAGAGAGAGGAAGAGAGAGAGAAGGGAGAGAGGGAGAGAGAGAGAGAGAGGGAGAGAGAGAAGGGAGAGAGGGAGAGAGAGAAGGGAGAGACGGAGAGAGAGAGAGAGGAAGAGAGACAGAGAGAGACGGAGAGAGAGAGAGAGGGGGGAGAGAGAAAGAGGCAGGGGAGAGGAAGAGAGACAGGGAGAGAGACAGAGAGGGAGAAAGAGAGAGACGGAGAGAGAGAAAGAGAGACGGAGAGAGGGAGAGAGAGAGAGGGAGAAAGAGAGAGGGGGGAGAGAGAGAGAGAGAGAGAGAGGGGGAGAGAGACGGAGAGAGAGAGGGAGAGAGAGAGAGAAAGAGACGGAGAGCGAGAGAGAGAGGGGAGAGGAAAAGATAGGTGGGGGGAAGAGACGGAGAGAGAGAGAAAGGGAGAGATGGAGGGAGAGAGAGAGGGAGAGATGGAGGGAGAGAGAGAGAAACAGGGAGAGAGAGAGAGAGACAGACAGACAGGAGAAGAGAGAGAGAGAAGGGAGAGAGGGGGAGAGAGAGACGGAGAGAGAGGAAGAGAGAGAGAGAGAGAGAGAGAGAGAGAGAGAGAGAGAGACGTAGAGAGAGAAAGAGAGACAGAGACAGAGACAGACAGACAGACACACACACACACTCTCTCACACACACAGAGGGGTGTTAAACAGTTCAACAGCTGTTGCAGCATACATCATTACAGATACAAGCACATGGTTGATGGTTACTCATGTGCGCACGCAGCGACAGACGGAAAGAGACAGACAGACAGACGGAAAGACAGACAGACACACAGACAGAGCTCTCTCTCTCTCTCTCTCTCACTTCTTTCTTCCACTCTCTCTCTTTCTTTCCCTCTCTGTCTCTCTCTCTCTCTCTTTTTTTCTCTCTCTCGTTTCTGTTTCTCTCTCTCCCTTCTCTCTCTCTCTGCGTCTCCCTGTCTGTCTCTGTCTCATTTTCGGTCTAGTACGTCTCTCTCTCTCTCTCTCTCTCTCTCTCTCTCACTCCCTTTCTTTACTCCTCTCTCTTATTCTCTCTCTGTCTTTTCTATCTCTGTCTCTCTCTCTCTGTGACTATCCCTGTGTCTCTCACTCTCTCTCCCCTTGTAAGCCGACGATTTCTCGCAATTCCACGATTTCTCTGACTTTGAGCGCCTCCACGATTTCTCACACATCCCCCTTATTTCAATCCCAAAGATTACCTGGTTGTTGAAGTAGCTAGAAGTTTCGAATCGAGATGTTATATTCAATTCCAATGCCAATGTTTCTTCAATTAATAAAAAAAAGAAGAAGATATTTTGTATTGTGTACAATTGTTAGAAATACCCTCGCAAATCATTCACAAAATAGTAGAAGAGTGGTAACTCTCTCCATTCGCAAAGTACACAAGTCAATATTGCCTGTGCTACCGATTCAGCCAGAACACAGGTAAATAAAAGGTACACTGGAACAAACTCAGACACTTCCTAAAAAAAAAAAAAAATAATAAAAAATAAATAAAAGAAGCGCCGGGCCTGTCCTTATACGGATACTCTTGCAAATCGTTACAATATTGTATATAATTATTGCAGTGACCAAAAATACGGAGTAAGTCATCATTTTGCTGCAAAGGTGTGGTGTAAATCGTCACCGTATTGGATTTCAATTTCCAAATTCGGAGTAAGTTGTCATTGTGCTGTAATGGTGTTGTATAAATCGTAATCGTATTGGATTGCAGTTTCCAAATACGGAAGTTGTAATTGTGCTGTAATGTTGTGACATAAATTGTAATCGTATTGCATTTCAATTTCCAAATACGGAGTGAGTCGCCAATCTGCTATAATGGTGTGGTGTAAATTGTAATCGTATTGGATTGCAGTTTCCAAATACGGAGTGAGTTGCCAATCTGCTATAATGGTGTGGTTGGTATATGTAGAATAGATCTGATGTGGTCGGTGAGTGATGACGTTCTAGGGAACAGGAAGGGGGGGGGGGGGAGAGAAGGGGGGGGGGGTAACCTTCGATGCAAAGGAAGCAGAGACAAAACCCTCAACCCAACCCAGTCAGATGCCGTGACATAATAATACCATCGGGTTTAATCATCCACACGGGCGACATCTCCGACAAGTTCTTTGCTACTGGCCTCCCTCCCTTCTTTCTGGAGATACGGTAGACGAGTCCCTTCAGTGCGAGACTGATAACATCATCACCTGGGATATCAGCACGTGGGTTATCGACGTTGACCTCTCCTGTCTCCTCTCTCTCTCTCTATCTGGATACCACACCTGTAGCTGACTGACCACTGTCCAGTGTGTGGGCTGGAATGTGATTAGGGGGATGGGATGGTTTTATGGTGTTTTTTTTTGTTTTTGGATGGGGAGGGGGTGGGGGGTGATGATCGGGGACAATCTTCTTCCTGATTTTTTTTTTTTTTTTTTTTTTGCAGGATGAGTGATAACAGTGTTTGCTGTTGCGGAATGTGAGGCCTATTGCAACATTTGTATTTCTCTTTTTTTTTTTTTTTTTTTTTTTTTTATCGCAACAGATTTCTCTGTGTGAAATTCAGGCTGCTCTCCCCAGAGAGAGCGCGTACGTCGCCACACTGAGAGCGCCACCCATTTTTTTCCCCCCTGTATGCAGTTTTATTTTGTTTTTCCTATCGAAGTGGATTATTCTACAGACTTTTGCCAGGGACAACCCTTTTGTTGCCGTGGGTTCTTTTACGTGCGCTAAGTGCAAGCCCCACACGGGGACATCGGTTTATCGTCTCATCCGAATGACTAGCGTCCAGACCACCACTCAAGGTCTAGTGGAGGGGAGAGAAATGCACAGAACCAAAAGATTAACCCATTAAAGACACGAACCCCATGGAGCCAGCCAGTCGTCCACCTCGCGTGCAACCTTAGTTACACAGACGCAGCATCGACGTGGCTGCCCACTCCACAGATGGCCCTGAAGCTGATACAGAGACAGTAGATATCAAGGCGAAGGAAGGAGAGGCGAGAAGCGATAATAGGTCCGAGTCAGCATTCCTTTCGATCAGGGCCTCACCTTTGAATGTACATGGGATGGACTGCTTTCTCGGTTCATCAGGGTCAAAGCTTTGTCCCTTGACACGTGCTGTCCAGCTTGTGTGACAATCGGTCGGTCGCTGGGCCGACTGTGACGGTCAGAACGGCAGTGGTGGAGTGATGGCCTAGAGGTTAACGCGTCCGCCTAGGAAGCGAGAGAATCTGAGCGCGCTGCTGCTGCTGGTTCGAATCACAGCTCAGCCGCCGATATTTTCTCCCTCCTTGAGTGGTGGTCTGGGTGCTAGTCATTCGGATGAGACGATAAACCGAGGTCCCGTGTGCTAGCATGCACTTAGCGCACGTAAAAAAAAAAAACACGGCAACAAAAGGTTTGTTTTTGGCAAAGTTCTGTACAAAAATCCACTTCGATAGGAAAAACATTAAAAAAAAAACTGCACACAGGAAGAAATACACACACACAAAAAAAAAAGGTGGCGCTGTAGTGTAGCGACGCGCTCTCCCTGGGGGAGAGCAGCCCGGATTTCACACAGAGAAATTTGCTGTGATAAAAAGAAATACAAATACAAATACAAATGCTGTCCCGTCGACTATCTGGGCTAGGGTTTCGACTGCAATGGAGAGTGTCTTGCCCAAGTTACACCCCTACCCACCTACTTTCTCTCTCTCTCTCTCTCTCGGCCAAGAGGGCTTTAAACTAGGATAGATGGCTTTGGATTGGTTACCAAAGGCCAACTAACCTCCCATAGGCTGCTG
>NC_134883.1:44339173-44351673 GCF_041734735.1 Babylonia areolata
TGTGTCTCTCTCCCCATATCTCTGTCACTCTCTCTCTCCCTCTCTGTCTATCTCCTTCTCTGTCTGTCTTTCGCTCTCCCTCTCTGTCTGTCAGTATATCTCTCTATTTCTCTCTCCCTGTCTGTCTGTCTGTCTCCCTGTCTGTCTCTCCCTCTGTCTGTCTGTCTGTCTCTCACTCTCTCTCTGTCTGTCTGTCTCTCTCCCTCTCCTCCCCCCCCTCTATCTCCCTCCCGCCCCCCTCTCTATCCTCTGCTGTTTGTATCTGAAGTGACTATGTAGGTATCATTCCTGCTGCTTTTGGGTTCACAAAAAAATAATTAAGGACGACTTGGGAATTTGCACTAGGTAGGTATGATTGCTACAGGTTCACACACACACACACACACACAAAATTAAGGTATGACTGCTGCTATAGGGTTCACAAATACTTAAGGACCACTTGCCAACGTTCACTTTTACGTTTCATCAATTCAAGGGTATTAACTCTCATGGTTTATTATTTTTAACTGTGAATTCCGACTGATTCTGTGGATATTTTTATGGCAGTTTGGGGCATAATCCAGTAAGTGATGAGGCGTTCACAAATCTTTCTCTGAACAAATATTTAACGGTCTCCTTCTCCAACTTTCCATCACATGTTATCTTGTATTGTTGATTGAATATAGGATTGACATGGTAGGTCAACAACTTGAAACAAAATGCCGTCGTTCGCGTTCGCGAAGAATATGAGCACGCGCTTTGAATATGTATAAATATGTGTACACAATTGATTTTTGCCCATGACCTTCAGGGCTCAGCCAATAGATCTATAAAGTCCACTCGTCGTATTGATTTTAGTATTTTCCGAGAAAGACCACTTGGGCGAATGAACATAGTGAAAGCCCTGTACACTGAGAGTAAAACACACAAGCTTTTTATGCATTGAGTATAATTTCAAAATGTAATGTTTAAGATGAGAAAGATCAGTTTAAAGCAAATTAAGCCCCCTAGCATTAATTACAGATTAATTTCCCCTTTTTTACTATCTGCACCAAATACATGCAAAATAAATATAACTTCCATGCTTAGCAAAAGAAGTTCCTGTTTGAACAAAAAATGATAAAAATGACTGCTCTTGTTGTGTCAGAATATCAGATCAAAGTGCCAAGTTTAGAGAATAAAAAATATATAAATATAACAGTAAATCCAGTTTGCATATAACTTGCCCTTCATTTTTAATTTTTTTTTTGTGCCCATCCCATAGGTGCAGTATTGTTTTAAACAAGATGACTGGAAAGAACTGAATGTTTCCCATTTTATGCCAAATTTGATGTCAACTGACCAAGTATTTGCAGAGAAAATGGCAATGTTAAACTTTATCACAGACACACACACAGACAACCGAACACTGGGTTAAAACATACACTCACTTTGTTTACACAAGTGAGTCAAAAAACCATAAGCTATCGTTGACAAAATCACACAATGACAGTTAATATTTCGGCACAAAAACATCGAATTTTCAATACGCATTTTTTTTAAAGTTGTATATGGTGCACGTGTTCCAGTAGTAAACAGCCTGCACTATTCAAAATATATCATCTCGCGTTTTTTTGTTGTTGCTTTTTTAAGTTATATTAAAATGTACCTGCTTTGATGAAATGGTTCAACAACCATCTACCTAAAGATCTAGTCATCACCCCCATCCACATGTATTATGCAGCTTCTGTTCAAACGTGTGTGTGTGTGTGTGTGTGTGTGTGTGAGTGTGTGTGTGTGTGCAGCGTATGCATATGTGAGTATGCACAAGTTTTTATATTGATATGCACTTGTATGTATCCTAATTTCTACTGTATCTGTGTTTGTGTATGATTTTCGATTTTTGTTCGTATCTTGTTATGTACTACCCCCCCCCCCACCCCATCCCCACCCCAATATTCCTTGTGACCCCGGTACACTTGCTAATAAAGACATATTCTAGTCTAGTCTTTTAACTTTTTTGTGAAGCTTATAATAATTATCATCACACTAAAAAACAGTGCTTGTCAATGTTGTGTTGTAAAGAAAGTAGAGCTGCTGTGTTTGTTCTCAGTCACCGGTCGTTCAGTTGCTGGTTGCTGAGCTGAGTTGAGCTGGTTATCAACTGGATTACGTACTCTTCTGCGGTTATCACTTCACCCATTGTCAACTGTTTCTCTTCTGCTCTGTTATCATCAAGGGCATACAGGTATCATATCAGCGAGCTGGGACAGAAAGAGAGAGAGAGAGAGAGAGGGGGGGGGGAGAGGAGGAGGTAGGGGGAGAGAGAGAAAGGATAGAGAAAGGAGATAGATAGAGAGGAAAGTGAGTAAGAGAGAGACAGAGAGAGACAGAGAGAGAGAGACAGAGAGAGAGAGAGAGAGAGAGAGAGAGATAGAGAATGTGTATGAGAGAGAGACAGAGAGAGAGAATGTGTATGAGAGAGACAGAGAGAGAGAGAGAGAGAGAGAAAGAGATAATGTGTATGAGAAAGAGAGAGAGAGAGAGAGAGAGAGAGAGAGAGAGAGATGTGTATGACAGAGAGAGATAATGTGTATGAGAGAGAGATAATGTATGAGAGAGAGATAATGTGTATGAGAGAGAGAGAGAGAGAGAGAGAATGTGTATCAGGGAGAGACAGAGATAATGTGTATGTGAAAGAGACAGAGAGAGAGAGAGAGAGAGAGAGAGATTATCAATGTTATTAAAAAAAGGACAAAAACAGTTTTTAAAAAAGAGATAGTAGAATGGTTGATACATAAACATGAGTGTTTTATTTACGAACACAGATAAGTAGTGTGAATGTGTGTGTTTGCGTAAACGTGCGCGTGTACGTGCGTGCTTGCGAAAGCATGTGTGTGCGTGAGTGTGTGCGGGCGTGTGTGTGTGTGTGTGTGTGTGTGTGTGTGTGTGTGTGTGTGTGTGGTGTGTGTGTGTGTGTGTGTGCGTGTGCACGAATTACAACAAATGTCCAGCGTGTCTGTGAAACAATCTTTTGAATAACAGTCTAACAATGGGTGTGTTATGTATGTAGGTATAGAACCGTGTTTATATATACGCACGTTTGTATTTACGTGTGTGTGTGTGTGTGTGTGTGTGTATGTGTGTGTGCGTGCGTGCGTGCGTGCGCACATGCGTGCGTACTCTTGGGATACCCAATGTTGTCACACTCACTCGAGACTTGTCTCTTCGCTAAACAGACAAACATGACAGACAAGACAGACAACACACAGACAGACAAACAGCCCCCACCCCCACCCGCCTCCCCCTACCCCCCGTCCCCGTCCCCCGAGCCCCCACTGAGCCCACAGCTACTCAATTATTCACACAGCTACCCAATTTACTCACACAGCAATAATCGGAGAGAGACACCCCAACCCACCGCTTTCACTCCCTCTTGTTTCGACGTCTCAGCCTCTGTGTGTGTGTGTGTGTGTGTGTGTGTGTGTGTGTGTGTGTGTGTGTCTCTGTTTCTGTCTCTTTCTCTCTGTCTCTCCCTCTCTCTGTCTCTCTCTCTCTTTTTCTCTCTGTCTCTCTTTCTCTATCTCTGTCTCTCTCTTGTTCTCTGTCTCTCTTTTCTCTCTTTTTTATGCCGTGTGTGTGTCTGTCTCTTTCTCTGTCTGTCTGTCTGTCTGTCTCCCTCTCTTTTTCTCTCTGTCTCTCTTTTTCTCTGTCTCTCTTTTTCTCTGTCTCTCTGTCCCTCTCTCTCTGTCTCTGTCTCTCTCTCATTCTCGTCACTTCTTAGGAGGCAATGGCTAGAGGGACGGAAGCGTGGAGGAGGAGGAGGAGGAGAGGAGGAGGAGGAGGAGGAGGAGGAGGAGGAGGAGACACCACCCCAACACACCCTCTAACCCCCCCACCCCGCACCTCCTCCCCCCCCCCACACAACCCCCCCACTGCCCCCCCCCCTCCTTCCCCTCCACACTGTCATAAAAATAATAAAGGCTTCTGTGCAGGGGGTTAGGGGGAAGGAGTATACCACCACCACCACCACCACCACCAAGTAGATATAGATGTGTGTGAAGATAGATGTTTGTAAGGGACTGATTGAGATCAGCGTTGAGGGGGGTGGGGGGGGGGCGGGCGGGGGGGGGGGGGGGGGGGGCTGAGTGGGCGGTGGTGAGTGGGGTGGGGTGGGGGGAGGAGGAGTTGTCATCAACAAGAGAGTCGTATTTCAAACCCCTTGTCACTTCTTATGTCGCCCTGAGAAGAGAGACAAGAGAAAGTGTTGTTGTCGTCGTCGTCGTTGTTGTTGTTGTTGTAGATAGGCTGATAACTTCTTTTTTTCTTTCTTTCCCTTTTCCTTGTACGAAGGTGGGGGATAGGGGGTGTGGGGGGTGTTAGGTTAAATCCATACTCGTTCCATGTCACAGACACAGACACACACAGACACAGACACACACACGTCCATCCAACATCACTTAAAGACGGTAAAATTGAAGACCAAACTACAAACAACAAGAACTACTACTACTACTACTACTGCTACTACTGCTACTACTGCTACTACCGCTGCTGCTGCTGCTACTACTACTACTACTTCCACTACTACGCAACAACAACAATAATACCAGCAGCAGCAACAACAACAACGACAACAACAACAACAACAACTACTACTACTACTACCACCACCACTACCACTTCCTCCATACAGTATTCGCACACACATGTTGGTTATTTTATTATTTTAAAAAATTGTTTCATTAATTCTCAAGGCCTGACTAAGCGCGTCGGGTTACGCTGCTGGTCAGGCATCTTCTTGGCAGATGTGGTGGTGTTTGTTTTTTGTTTTAGAGCTACCGTGTCATTTGAATTACTGTGGCTTTATACATAGTGTATCATACATAATAATGATAATGCTTTCATCCGTAATGGAAGGAGAGAGAGAGAGAGAGACAGAGACAGAGAGAGACAGACATCGAGATCGAGATCCACAACAATATCATAATTATGTTTTGATCCGTTATTGAAGGCGCCAGCCCCCCCCCCCCCCCCCCCCACACACACACACACACGCCCCCTCCCCCCTCCTCTGTTGATAGAAGTACCGATACCTTATGGATTAATACAGTGGCCCGCTGTTTGGGCTGTGAGGAGGAGGAGATTATCTTTCCCTTCCTCTCGCCCCCCCCCCCCCCCCCCCCCCCCCCTCAGCCCCCCCCCCCCCACACACACACCACTCCCCCTCTCCCATCACTCACTCTCCCCTCCCCCAGCCCCCTGGTCTCTGTCTCTCAAGTCTCTCTCTCTCACACACACACAGAGAGACACATTGTGACAATGTATGTAATGCCTCTGGAATAAGAGCTTGTCAGATGGTGGGGGGTTTGTGTAAGAACGTTGTTGTTGAAGTAGAGAGCGGAATGGGGTGGTTTCTTTTTTTTTTTTTCTTTTTTTTTAATTTTTATTTTTTTTTTATCACAACAGATTTTTCTGTGTGAAATTCGGGCTACTCTCCCCTGGGAGAGCGTGTCAGACAGAGACAGAGACAGAGAGATCCACACGACAATATCACAATTCTGCTTTAATCCGCAATGGAAGGCACCAGACCCGCCTCTGTCGATAGAAGTACCGATACCTCATGGATTAACAGTGGCCCGCCGCTTGGGCTGTTGAAGAGGAGATTATCTTTCCCTTCCTCTCATCCCCCCCCCCAACCCCCCCTCCCCTCCACCCTCCCCCTCTCTCTTCAAGTCTCTCTCCCACACATAAAAAAACCGCATTGTGGCAATGTATATAACACCTTTGAACACGCACATTGTCAGCTGAGGCGACTGTGTTAAGAACGTCGTCGTCGTAATAGTAGTAGTAGTGTGCGGTATGTGTATTGTATGTATAATCATGCTGGCTGGTCTTTGATTGAAACGATTATTTTTGTCTGTTCACTTCCTCAACGAGATCTTGGAGATGAAAGTGGGTTGTGTGTGGCCTTTTGTGTTCGTGTCTGAGAGATCTTAAACAGATAAAGTGTGGGGCGTGGATTCTAGCCTTTTATAATCTTCTTCTTCTTTGGCGTCACCAAGTCCACCTCTGGTGATGAATGACGTTGTTTTAGCGTTTTCTGTATCTGTCTCTCTCTCTCTCTGTGTCTCTCTATCTGTCTGTCTGTCTGTCTCTCTTTCTTTCTCTCACAGTAGTATCATTTACAGTAGTAGTAGCAGCAGAAGTAGTAGTATCTATATGAATTATTATTATTATTGTGTCGTTATCGTTATTGTTATTGTTGTTAGTGTTGTCACAAGGACAGATTGGAAGACTAGGCAATGCCAAAAATCTTTATCCTTGAGTAATAAAGTTTTCGCTCGCTCTTTCTGTCTGTCTGTCTGTCTCTCGTTAGTGCCTGTGCGTGCGTTCTTTATCATGACATTTTCAAGGCGAAATTCTTCCCATTCCAACGGGCAGTATGGTCTCTCTGTCTCTCCCTCTCTCTCTCCCCCCCTCTCTCTTTCTATGTCTGTCTGTCTGTCTCTCTCTCTCCCTCTGTCTGTCTGACTCACTCTTTCTTTGTCTCTCTTTCGTTCTCTCCCCCCTCTCTGTCTCTCCCTCTCTTCCTTTCTAACTCTCTCTCTCTCTCTTCCTCTCTGTCTCCCTCTCTCTTTTTCTCTCCCTCACTGTCTCTCCGTCTGTCTGTGTCTCTTTCTTTCTCTCTGTCTCTTCTCTCTCTCTCTCTGTCTCTCCCTCTTTGTCTCTCTCTCTCTCTCTATGTGTCTCTCTATCTCTCTCCCTCTCCTGTCAGACAGACAGCAACAAGTTGTTATTTCAATAAAGGCTGTGTGTCACTGTCCCCCTTCAGACTTGATGCAAAATGTCCCATTTCTTCTTCTTCTTCTGCGTTCACTCGTATGCACACGAGTGGGCTTTTACGTGTATGACCGTTTTTACCCCGCCATGTAGGCAGCCATACTCCGTTTTCGGGGGTGTGCATGCTGGGTATGTTCTTGTTTCCATAACCCACCGAACGCTGACATGGATTACAGGATCTTTAACGTGCGTATTTGATCTTCTGCTTGCATATACACACGAAGGGGGTTCAGGCACTAGCAGGTCTGCACATAATTATGTTGACCTGGGAGATCGTCAAAATCTCCACCCTTCACCCACCAGGCGCCGTCACCGTGATTCGAACCCGGGACCCTCAGATTGACAGTCCAACGCTCTAACCACTCGGCTATTGCGCCCGTCAAGTGTCCCATTTCAAACCAGCACAGCGCAACAGGAAGCAGTGACTCACAGTGGTGGCGCAGATGCAGATAACTCATGCTTGTTGAACTAAGACCTACTGCTGCTGCTACTGCTACAAGCACGGCAAGGCTGCACTTGATGCATACGTGTTGTGTCTTCTTGTTATGAAGCCAGTAAAAGTGGAGTGATGGCCTACAGGTAACGCGTCCGCTTAGGAAGCGAGAGAATCTGAGCACGCTGGTTCGAATCACGGCTCAGCCGCCGATATGTTCTCCCCCCCTCCACTAGACCTGGAGTGGTGGTCTGGACGTTTAGTCATTCGGATGAGATGATAAACCGAGGTCCCGTGTGCTAGCATGCACTTAGCGCACGTAAAAGAACCCACGGCAACAAAAGGGTTGTCCCTGGCACATTTCTGTAGAAAAATCCACTTCGATAGGAAAAAGAAATAAAACTGAAAAAAAACTGAAAAAAAAGTACAAAAAAATGGGTGGCGGTCTCAGTGTAGCGACGCGCTCTCCCTGGGGAGAGCAGCCCGAATTTCACACAGAGAAATCTGTTGTGACAAAAAAAAAAGAAGAGAAATATAATAAAATACAATACAAGCATTCTTCGATTCACTGCTCTACTGTGTATGTCTATATCTTTTCTTTTCTTTTTTTCTTTTTCTTCTGTATCGTTGGCCAAAATGAGGGGTTATCAACGACAGCAGAATTAGTAACAATCATCTTAAGAACAGAATATAAATATAATTTATATATATATATATATATATATATATATATATATATTGCAGGCTCTTCAATCTCGCCCGCCTCAGAGCAAGGACAAAAGTCCGCGAAGCCCTCATCAGAGGCATGCTCTTTGCTGACGATGCCGCAGTTGTGACCCACACCCAGCGGGACTTGCAGTCACTAATGGACCGCTTCTCCCAGGCCTGCAAAGAGTTCGGCCTGACCATCAGTCTCAAGAAGACAAACGTCCTAGGCCAAGACACGCCATCTCCACCAGCCATCACCATTGATGACTACGAGCTTGATCATCATGGCCTGGCTTCGCTGACGAAGATCTAGGAAGGGCGTTGTCCACGTCTGATGCAGGCACGCTCATGGCTGACAAGGCCAATGCGGGAAAAGCAGAGTCGGCCGCAGCGGTTGCAAGGGAAAGTCTGGTCTGGGTTCGCGGCTGCAGCGTCGTGGTTCTTCCTCCTTCTGCGTTTGTCCTCAAGGCTGGTGGAATAGTTGGTGGCGCGGACGTGGACGTGTCCTTCAAGCCTGCGCAATGGAATTTTTAGGTGGAGTGCAGTGTGCGCAGTACTGGCCCCACCCTTTACACCCGTGGTTCATCTGCCATAGCCTAGCAAGCTGGGACGGTGACAGTGAGGTCCTCAGGTCGTAGGTTTTATATCAGACTGTCCTTGTCCTAGCCTCTGGCTCAAAAACCTTCCTCGGAGGCACGGGGGCGCGGCTACTGAAAGTCGGGACATGGCCATGGACCCAGGGTCAATGCATGTCGAGACTGTCCTGCATTCCTTAGCACTTCATGGGTTTTACTTCAGACTTTTCCTTGTCTTAGATGGACTGCCTTCCCGGGCTGTCGAGCTCCATCTGCCCGCATGTGACAGGTAGCACAGGGTTACATGGTACCTGTGGCAGGTAGAGACCTGACCTGACGAGCTTGAAGCCATCCATCAATTCACTTACCTTGGGTCCACCATCACCGACAACCTCTCCCTTGACACCGAGATCAACAAGAGGATCGGGAAGGCAGCCACAACGCTAGCCCGCCTCACACAAAGAGTGTGGACAAATCCCAAGCTGACCACGAAGACAAAGATGGCTGTATACAACGCCTGCGTCCTCAGCACCTTGCTGTATGGCAGTGAGGCGTGGACCACACATGCTCGTGAGGAGAAAAGGCTCAATACCTTCCACCTGAGAAGCCTACGGCGCATACTCGGCATCTCGTGGCAAGACAAGGTGACAAACACCGAAGTCCTGACTCGCGCCGGCCTCCCGACCATGTATACCATGCTGAGTCAGCGTCAGCTGCGCTGGCTGGGCCACGTTCGCCGCATGGAAGATGGTCGCATCCCAAAAGATCCTTTATGGAGAGCTCGCCACGGGGCAGAGAAGCATCGGCCGCCCACAGCTGAGATACAAAGACGATTGCAAACGTGACATGAAGGCACTTAAGATCAACACTGAGTCCTGGGAGGGCCTTGCAGATGACCGCAACAGATGGAGAAGCACTCTCAAGAATCAGCTACGGATTGGTGAGGACAAACTGTCAGCTGCTGCAGCAGAAAAGCGAGCTCGCAGAAAAGGGACGGCAGCCAACAGACCAGCATCAGCTTGCACATGTGACCGCTGCGACAGAGACTGTTTCTCTCGCATCGGTCTCTACAGTCACAGGCGACGCTGCTTGGTCCAAGTAGACAGCCCAATTAGACATTAGGTCAGATATACTCTATCCATGGTCAGCCATGACCGAAGGAGGCCTAATATATATATATGTGTGTGCGCGCGCGCACGCGCATGTGTGTGCTTGTGTGTGTGTACGCGCATCTGCGTGTATGTATGTGTGTGTGTGTGTGTGTGTGAGTGTGTTTGTGCGCGCGCGCGCGCGCGTGTGTGTGTATGCATGCGATTTTCGTGTCACACAACAGACGTGTATAATCTAGGAGCGCAAGCTCGTGAGTGCTCGCATCACGTGTGTGTGTGTGTGTGTGTGTGTGTAAGTGTATTATCAGTGTGAATTATGTCGTTCCTCCGATATACCCGGAAAAAGATACATGCGATTTTGTATTGTCCTGTATTTACCCCCCACCCCCACCCCCCACCCCCCAATCCCCCGGCCCCCTCAGGATAATGATGTCATCACTCTGATACAAAGCAGACGCCTCTTGTAAGCTCTACCCCATTGTCAATGAGTGTGTGTCGTCGCTAACGTCAGACCCGAGAAAAGACAACGTGTATGACGCTAATACTATACTACAGTATTGTCTTACAGCAGGGAGAACCAAATCTTAAATAACTGAAGCTGTTACTTATGTATTCCATGTCATTCAAGAATGTGGAGTGACGGCCTAGAGGTAACGCGTCCGCTTAGGAAGCGAGAGAATCTGAGCGCGCTGGTTCGAATCACGGCTCAGCCGCCGATATTTTCTCCCCCCCTCCACTGGACCTTGAGTGGTGGTCTGGACGCTAGTCATTCGGATGAGACGATAAACCGAGGTCCCGTGTGCAGCATGCACTTAGCGCACGTAAAAGAACCCACGGCAACAAAAGCGTTGTTCCTGGCAAAATTCTGTAGAAAAATCCACTTCGATAGGAAAAACAAATCAAACTGCACGCAGGAAAAAAAAAAAAAAAAAAATCCGTAGCGCTGTAGTGTAGCGACGCGCTCTCCCCGGGGAGAGCAGCCCAAATTAATTTTCACACAGAGAAATGTGTTGTGATAAAAAGAAATACAAATACAACAAATGATCGAGTGAAGTCAAAACGTTACACGGAACAATATACAGAAATCCCTCATACCTGCTTACAGCCGATTTATGGAATTCTCTACCAGATTAAAAGCAAAACAACTAAAACTAAACCAGGAGCTCTTTGAGCCAACTCAAACGTTACATGTCTACCTAAGTTTCAAAATATTTTGAACTGGTTGTTGAGGTGTTGTTTTGTTCGGGGGGGAGGGGGCAGGGGGGTAGGGAGGGAGGGAGGAATGGTGAGACTGATTTTTCAAATATAACATTATTGTGATTTTATATGTCTGTTTATTCTGAGTTGCGATGTATGTAACCAGTTGGGATTGTTTTTTTTTTTTGGTTTTTTTTTTTTGTTTTTTTTTTTTTGGTTTTTTTTTTTTTTTTCAGTGTTGCGATATTGTGTTAAGTATTGCGGCATTAGTGTTCAGTATTGTGATGTGTGTGAATGTATGTGTATGAATTAGGTATTGTTGTGTATGACATGTATTATTAGTGTGATGTTGTGTATGTTAATTGTGTGTGCGTGTGTGTGTGTGTGTGTGTGTGTGTGTGTGTGTGTGTGTGTGTGTGTGTGCGTGCGTACATGTGTGTGTGTGTGTGTGTGTGTGTGTGCGTGATTACATGTGTGTGTGTGTGTGTGTGTGTGTGTGTGTGTGTGTGTATTGTATGTGTGTGTGTCTAGTGTGTGTGTGTGTGTGTGTGTTTATGAACTAGTGTCTTTACTGACTAATCAAACTTTGTGCTGTTCTAGGGATGAAACATCTTCTTTCTTCTTTTAATGCAGCCTTTGTTTTTTCTTTCAAAGCAACAAACGTGTGAACAAACTCTCTGTTACAGATAATGAATTCTTCCTGTATCTCATAACCTCTCCTGGAGAGAGAGCGAATATCGCGACACAATGGACAAAAGAGTTGAAGTCCACAGCAGTATGACAACATGTTCACTTGTGTTACGTGTGTGTGTGTGTGTGTGTGTGTGTGTGTGTGTGTGTTGTGTGTGTGTGTTGTGTGTGTGTGTATTGTATGTGTGTGTGTGTGTATTGTATGTGTGTGTGTCTAGTGTGTGTGTGTGTGTGTTTATAAACTAGTGTCTTTACTGCCTAATCAAACTTTGTGTTGTTCTATGGATGAAACATCTTTTTTTTTTCTTCTTCTTTTAATGCAGCCTTTGTTTTTTCTTTCAAAGCAACAAACGTGTGAACAAACTCTCTGTTACAGATAATGAATTCTTCCTGTATCTCATAACCTCTCCTGGAGAGAGAGCGAATATCGCGACACAATGGACAAAAGAGTTGAAGTCCACAGCAGTATGACAACATGTTCACTTGTGTTACGTGTGTGTGTGTGTGTGTGTGTGTGTGTAGTGTGTAGTGTGTGTGTGTGTGTGTAGTGTGTGTACTGTGTGTGTGTGTGTGTGTGTTGGTGTGCGCGTACGCGCGTGTGTATGTATGTATGTATGTATGTGTGTGTGTGTGTGTGCGTGTGTGCGTGTGTGTGTGTGTGTGTCTGAGTGTCTTTGTTTATCAGTGTCTCTGTGCTCATAATGTGTGTGTCTGCCTGCGTTTTAGTGAAAAAAATTAATTTCACAAAAATGGACGAAAATTTTCTCCAACGTTGACCGCCGAAAAACGCCAAGTGCATATGCTTCTGCAATGTGACAGTTTTAACTTCAGTGTTAAGCATAATCATTTTGGACTGTGATTTGATGAAGCCTTTCACCTGCACTGAGGAAAGTATTTCACCACAAATGACAGCGAACGCTAATGTTTTTGACCCCTTTTTTAAATTTTCATTTATTTATTATTTTTTTTTTTTTTTGCATTCGTTAT
>NC_134883.1:44361673-44369173 GCF_041734735.1 Babylonia areolata
TCACCCACTTTTTTTTTCAACTCAATGAAATTGGAGCTGTCACTTCAGTTGAAAAGACCAGAGTCTCTCTGTCTGTCTGTCTGTCTGTCTGTCTATCTGTCCCTCTCACTCTCTCTGTGTGTCTGTCTGTCTGTCCCTCTCTGTCTCTCACTCTCTGTCTGTCTGTCCCTCTCTGTCTGTCTGTCTGTCCCTCTCTGTCTCTCTCACTCTGTCTGTCTGTCCCTCTCTGTCTCTCTCACTCTGTCTGTCTGTCTGTCCCTCTCTGTCTCTCTCTCTGTCTGTCTATCTGTACCTCTCTCTCTCTCTCTCTCTAGTCTCAAAGTGCTCAGTGTGTGTTGAAAGTACGTGACTGACACAGAACCACAAACCGTAAAGAAAGAAAGAAAGAAGAAGAAAAAAAACAACTGACACAGCGCTTGTGCATCTGAACCGAAAGGGGAAGAACACTGACACACACACGCGCGCGCGCGCACTAGCACACACACACACACACACGCACACACACACGCGCGCGCGCGCAAGCACACTCACATTTTTTTTTACTTCTTTAAAAAAAAAATATATTTATTATTTTTTTATCGTCTTATATCACTAATAGTGAAAAGACGCTAAATTAAAGAACGAACACACACACACACACACACACACACACACACACACACACACACACACACACACACGACACATCTAATATCACTCAAAAGTGAAAAGACGTTAAATCAAAGAAAGATACGCACACACACGAACACACACACACACGATCTAGGAAAAGCTGGTGCGAGTGTAGTATTATTAGTATGGGGGGTCAGTACAGCATTAGCGCACAGTGCAACACTGGTATACGACATACGTATGTATAAACTGTGTAATATCAGGTTCATTTATCATCATAAGCATCAGTTTAGGGCAGTAGTATTGCATATTGGGCATAGCATTCGTACTGGAAAAAAACAACAACCAACAAACAAAAACATTAGTAACAACGCATTAGTGGTGGGCTGAGCGTTAGTCTAACAGATTAGTGTTGGAATATAGCATCAGTTCAAGGCACTGGGATTTGGTTTACCATCAGTAGTATCTGGAGCATTAGCGTTGGGCTGAGCATTAGTACAGAGCATTAGTGTCGGGTGTATTATCATTACTGCAAGGCATCGGTGTTGGGTAGGGTATTAGTGCAGGGCATTGATATTGAGAAGAGCATTTGTACAGGGGCATTGATATTGGGAAAGAGCATTTGTACAGGGGCATTGATATTGGGAAGAGCATTTGTACAGGGGCATTGATATTGGGAAGAGCATTTGTACAGGGGCACTGATATTGGGAAGAGTATTTGTACAGGGGCATTGATATTGGGAAGAGCATTTGTACATGGGCATTGATATTGGGAAGAGCATTTGTACAGGGCATTGATATTGGGAAGAGCATTTGTACAGGGGCATTGATATTGGGAAGAGTATTTGTACAGGGGCATTGATATTGGGAAGAGCATTTGTACAGGGGCACTGATATTGGAAAGAGCATTTGTACAGGGGCACTGATATTGGGAAGAGCATTTGTACAGGGGCATTGATATTGGGAAGAGCATTTGTACAGGGCATTGATATTGGGAAGAGCATTTGTACAGGGGCATTGATATTGGGAAGAGCATTTGTACAGGGGCATTGATATTGGGAAGAGCATTTGTACAGGGGCACTGATATTGGGAAGAGCATTTGTATAGGGGCACTGATATTGGGAAGAGCATTTGTACAGGGGCACTGATATTGGGAAGAGCATTTGTACAGGGGCACTGATATTGGGAAGAGCATTTGTACAGGGGCATTGATATTGGGAAGAGCATTTGTACAGGGGCACTGATATTGGGAAGAGCATTTGTACAGGGGCACTGATATTGGGAAGAGCATTTGTACAGGGGCACTGATATTGGGAAGAGCATTTGTATAGGGGCATTAGTTTGACGTACTGCACGAGTGTGGAGTATATAGGTATAGGATGAATATGGGGAACAGCATTAGCACGTGGTTTTGGTGCACAAACACTGGGCATACGTATTCTGTATCGCTTTAGCGTGTGGATTAACACTAGTATGGAGGTACAGCACTAGTATGGAGGTACAGCACTAGCATGGAGGTACAGCACTAGTATGGAGGTACAGCACTAGGTACAGCACTAGTATGGAGGTACAGCACTAGCACGGAGGTGGTTCAACACTAGCATAGAGGTACAGCACTAGTATAGAGGTCCAGCACTAGTATGGAGGTACATCACTAGGTACAGCACTAGTATGGAGGTACAACACTAGTATGGAGGTACAGCACTAGGTACAGCACTAGCATGGAGGTACAGCACTAGTATGGGGGTACAGCACTAGTGTGGAGGTACAGCACTAGTGTGGAGGTACAGCACTAGTGTGGAGGTACAGCACTAGCAGCATGGAGGTACAGCACTAGTGTGGAGGTACAGCACTAGCATGGAGGTACAGCACTAGCAACATAGAGGTACAGCACTAGTGTGGAGGTACAGCACTAGCATGGAGGTACAGCATGGAGGTACAGCACTAGTATGGAGGTACAACACTAGTATGGCGGTACAGCACTAGAGGTACAGCACTAGCATGGAGGTACAGCACTAGCATGGAGGTACAGCACTAGCATGGAGGTACAGCATGGAGGTACAGCACTAGCATGGAGGTACAGCATGGAGGTACAGCACTAGCATGGAGGTACAGCACTAGAGGTACAGCATTAGCATGGCGGTACAGCACTAGAGGTACAGCACTAGCATGGAGGTACAGCACTAGCATGGAGGTACAGCACTAGAGGTACAGCACTAGCATGGAGATACAGCACTAGCATGGAGTACAGCACTAGCATGGAGGTACAGCACTAGCATGGCGGTACAGCACTAGAGGTACAGCACTAGCATGGAGGTACAGCACTAGAGGTACAGCACTAGCATGGCGGTACAGCACTAGAGGTACAGCACTAGCATGGAGGTACAGCATGGAGGTACAGCACTAGCATGGAGGTACAGCACTAGCATGGAGGTACAGCACTAGCATGGAGGTACAGCACTAGCATGGAGGTACAGCACTAGCATGGAGGTACAGCACTAGCATGGAGGTACAGCATGGAGGTACAGCACTAGCATGGCGGTACAGCACTAGAGGTACAGCACTAGCATGGAGGTACAGCACTAGCATGGAGGTACAGCACTAGCATGGAGGTACAGCATGGAGGTACAGCACTAGCATGGAGGTACAGCATGGAGGTACAGCACTAGCATGGAGGTACAGCACTAGAGGTACAGCACTAGCATGGAGGTACAGCATGGAGGTACAGCACAAGCATGGAGGTACAGCACTAGCATGGAGGTACAGCACTAGCATGGAGGTACAGCACAAGCATGGAGGTACAGCATGGAGGTACAGCATGGAGGTACAGCATTAGTATGGAGGTACAGCACTAGTATGGAGGTACAGCACTACTATGGAGGTACAACACTAGTACGGCTAACAGTATTTAGCACGAAGCATGCCTGGTGTATAACATGTGTCTCTTCAGCAGCCCATTGAAGTAACATGGAGGTACAGCACTAGCAGCATGGAGGTACAGCACTAGCAGTATGGAAGTACAGCACTAGTATGGAGGTACAACACGAGTATGGAGGTACAACACTAGTATGGCTGACAGTATTTAGCACGAAGCATGCCTGGTGCATAACATCTGTCTCTTCAGCAGCCCGTTGAAGTTACATGGCACCTGTGAACAAAAAGGGCACAGAGAGAAAACTTGAAAAAACAACAACCCCAAACCAAAAAACAAACAAACCGTGGGTAGGGTTTATTTATAACAACGGTGTCACGTGCTTGAAAGCACATTATCCACATCCAGCTAGCTTCAGCAGTTTGCATGGAGAACAACACACACACACACACACACACACACACACACACACACACACACACAAAACAAAACAAAAAAACAAACAAAAAAAAAAAACAACAACAAAAAAAACCCCGGAAATTCTGCTCATCTGAAAACGAGAAATTTCCGTCCACGTTGCTCTTTATATATATATATATATATTGGAAAGATGTATTGCGAAAGCTGTTGACTGCCACAGCTGGCTACTTTCTAACGTTGCTTGATAGAGCTCGGCTTGGTTGCAAGTACAGACTACAGACTACTTCATAATCTCGGAAGTGAAGTCATGCACTGGCATGCAGCACTGAAAGAAGTATGGAGATAGATTTGCGAACGGCAGTAGGACTTGACCACAGTTTTTGATTCCGCGGACCGGTTACTTGAAAAAGTTCGAACGGTACACTGACGAAAAATGAGTCCAGGCCTTTACCGAAAAAAAAAGAAGAAGAATGTGAAGAAGAAGAAGAAGAAGAAGAAGAAGAAGAAGAAGAAGAAGAAGAAGAAGAAGAAGAATTAAGAAACCTTGTAGTTATAGGCAGTTAGCCTGTCAGTCAGCTTGTTATGTGATCATTGTGCATATACTAGAGGATAGTGCAATAGAACAGAATAGAATAGAATATGACTATAAGATATACCAAGTTCGTCAAGGTCATAAAGATCATTAAGAGGGCTGGGAAGAATAGTTCAGCTGACGGGCGCGATAGCCGAATGGTTAAATAGAGCATTGGACTTCCAATCTGAGGGTCCTGGGTTCGAAACGTCACTTGGTGGGTAAAGGGTGGAGATTTTTCCCATCTCCCAGGTCAGTCAACATAATTATGTCCAGACCTGCCAGTGCCTGAACCCCCTTCGTGTGCATACGCACGCAGAACATCAAACACGCACGTTAAAGATCCTGTAATCCACGTCAGCGTTCGGTGGGTTATAGAAACAAGAACATACCCAGCATGCACACCCCCGAAAACGGAGTATGGCTACCTACATGGCGGGGGGTAAATAAATGAAAACGGCCAAACACGTAAAACGTTAAATGTTACATGTTTGTCTGAGCGTGTATGTGTGCCGCGCCTGAAATTTGATTGAATGACACAGGAAACGAATGATGAACGCCCAATCGCGGGCAGCCGTCAGTCGGCTCTACCTAGGTAGGTACTGTAGGCAGCCTGTTGTGCAAATGACCCCGTGTTTGTAAAGCGCTTAGAGCTTGGTCTCCGACCGAGGATAGGCGCAATATAAGTAACCATATCAATCAATCAATCAATCATAAAGAGTGCAAAAACCTGAACTGCAAATCATATATACAGACAAGAAATGAAATACAATTACTACGTCTCCAGTAACTGAAAGCGGCGCGGCGCAAAGTGAACAATAATAGCGAAAGCCAGTTTTAAAAACTACTAATGGTAACTGACACCCAGGACCAGTCAGCTCAATCTCTCAGTGACAGCCTCTCCGCTGACGGACGGGCAAAACTCGTCAGTTGCAGTTCCGAGGTGTGAAGTGCGGTGATTCTGTGTCAAGTGAGATTGATGCAACTGATGCGGTTAGCTTGCTACAGTTGAACGAGGTCCACTTTCACATTGTGTCAGCCTAGTTTCGTGGGACAGAGTGGAGAGAGGGTGGGGTGTTAAGGTTTTATACATGTACGTATTTTTGAAACACAGCACACACATACGACATACACGCGGGTGCGCGCGTGAACACGCGCATACGGCACACGCATATATACACAACGCACACACACACACACACACACACACACACACACACAACCGGCAGACTTCTTAAGCAGAAACACACTTCGCACTGACTCGCTGGTACACACTTGAGTTTGTCAGGTCTCTCTCACTCTCTTTTACACACACACACACACACACTCTACACATACACACGCACGCACACACACACACACACACACACACACACATTCACATATGTAGACGCACACACATGCACACACTCACTCTTAATCACATACACAGACAGACAGACACACACACACACGCATCACACACACACTCTCTCTCTCTTGCATACACATAGACACAAACTGACCCACTTGCGCGCGCGCGCGTCACACACACACACACACACACACACAAAGAAGAGAAGGGAAGGGATAGAGAGGGGGGAGAGCAGTGATGAGGGGTAAGGGGGGAGGGGAGGGGAGGGGGAAGGAGGGGGGGGGAGGGGGGGAACTGAGACAGGAAAGGGAAGTAAGTGGCAAGGCCCTCGACAGAGAGAGAGAGAGAGAGAGAGAGAGAGAGAGCAAGTGGTAGTGGCTGGCCAAGCAGGACGATGTCAGGATCTTAATTGGTCTCACAGTCCACACCAAACTAAAACCCACGGCACAGCCCACACAGCCCACACACACCACACCACACCACACTACACGACACTCGCTGTTCATGCTTTTGCATTCACTGTCTCTCTCTCTCTCTCTCCCTCTACACACACATACACACAGACACACACATAGATACAGTACACACACACACACACACACACAGACAGACACGCATAAAAACACAGACACGCATAAACACACACACACACACACACACACACACGCGAACACTACGCACACACTCTCTCGCTCACACATACACTCAGACTCACAAACACATTCACACACACACACACACACACACACGCACACACACGCACACACACAGATACACACATGCACACAAATACACACACACAGACAGACGCACACACACACGCACACACGCATACACACAGACACACACACACGCACGCACGCACACACACATTCTCTCTCTCTCTTACACACACACGCATACACACAGACTCACTAACACATACACACACACACACGCACAAACACACACACACACACACGCACAGATACACACACACACACAGACACACGCACGCACACATTCTCTCTCTCTCTCTCTCTCTCTCTCTCTCTCTCTCTCACACACACACACACACACACAGCCACACAGATGTCGACAATAACAACAACAACAACACGCCACGTGCAGAGACTCGCGGTTTTCAGAGACCTTTAGTCAGTGTGAGATGCACAATATTATTTTGCCTGCATTTCTGAGAGAGAAAGATGAGAGGCTGATATACAAAGAGAGAGAGAACGAACGAACGAACGAACGTACGTATCTTATTCAAAGAGGATACTGGTGTAAGCACACTGTATGCTTTCAATGAAATCACATAAAACCATTTGATAAAAAAGAAAAAAAAAGAGTGTAAGATAAGTAGATAGTAGATAGATAAGATATAGATTTGTATTTTGTATTTGTATTTCTTTTTATCACAACATATTTATCTGTGTGAAATGGGGCTGCTCTCCCTACGGAGAGCGCGTCGCTACACTACAGCGCCATCCCCCCCCCCCCCTTTTTTTTTTTTTTTTTTTTTTTTTTTTTTTCCCTGCGTGCAGTTATATTTGTTTTTCCTATCGAAGTGGATTTTTCTACAGAATTTTGCCAGGAACAACCTTTTTGTTGCCGTGGGTTCTTTTACGTGCGCCAAATACATGCTAGTACACTGGACCTCAGTTTATCGTCTCATCCGAATGACTAGT
>NC_134883.1:44381673-44389173 GCF_041734735.1 Babylonia areolata
CAGAAACACAGACACACAGACACATACACACACAGAAAGACACACACACACACACACACGCACAGATACAGGACTTTTTGATGGTCTCTTGAAAGAGCACGAGCAATTATCAGTTTTTGGGAATGTATATACTGTTACATAGTAAAATGACTATACTATTTTCACTTTATCATTTTTTTTTTACGTGGACTGAACGAGGCATGGCCGCAATGGTCCTCTCGGCGTTATTTCAATCGTTCAACCGACCTTTTAACCCTTTCACTACTGGTCCTCTTGGCTTAAATCATCTTTAATTATTCAACAATACACATGATTGCAATGCAACGAATGACAAAAGAGCATCAACAAGCTTAAAGCTTATACTGTGCTCACAACGTTGCACTTCCAATTTTATCATGACGGCAGATGAACCATATTATGACTTGTATCAAATAACAGTCATAAACAGTAAGTAATGAAATAATGAAATAAAACAAATAAACAAACAGTACATAATATAGTAAAATAATGCTAAAATAATGCTGGTCCTCTTGGCGTTAGTTCAATCGTTCAATCGACCTTTTAACCCTTCTCACTACTGGTCCTCTTGGCGTTATTTCAATCGTTCAACCGACCTTTTAACCCTTTCACCACTGGTCCTCTTGGCGTTATTTCAATCGTTCAACCGACCTTTTAACTCTTTCACTACTGGTCCTTTTGGCGTTAGTTCAATCGTTCAATCGACCTTTTAACCCTTTCACTACTGGTGGGTCTCCGGCCTCTTCAGGCCTCCATACTACTGATACTCCTGGGAAAGAAAACCCCCCGCAGAACATACACTGTTGTCCCCCCCTCAAACTGCGTGCGGATTACATCCGGAAATACCCTTAGAAATTAGCTCCCTTTATTTGCGGTTTAAGGCATATACACGTAGGAACGTGAAAACAGTTTGTTTTATTTAATAAATGAGACGAGTTTAGTTGCTAGAGCAATGGTCGTGTATAAGGCTCAATGAGTTTGGATTATTTTAGTTTGTGTTTGAATGTTAACCCCCACCCCCCCGACCCCTCCCCCCCCCCCCACCCCAAAACCCCAAAACTAATGGATAACAATAACGAATAGTTTATTCACCAAAGCCATGCCCCCATTTGAAGGGGGTGGTTATATATTTTGTATACATGTATGACTAAATCTACAAAAGGATATATTCTTACAATAATTATGCTTACACACGAAAAGCAAAAGCGCGTTACATTTAACCAATCATGAAACGACGTCTTTTTAATGACTTGTTCATCAATACGGCAAGACTCAAACCATAACGTTATCATTTTGTAGAAGACAGAAGCGATACCAGCCGAATATTAACTTAGGGTTTTGTCAGCCATGGCATTGCACTGTCGGCAGGGCTAAAAAAAAACCCATCAAGGCTTATCTCCGTGTAACATGATTCAATTTGATTTGATTATAATAATGGATACCTATATAGCACACTATCCAGAAATCTGCTCTAGGTGCTTTACAAAAACGCTTTTGTTAATATAAAACATTATATCTATGTTACATACACACACCAAAATGTGACTACACACACACACACACAAACACACACGCACACACACACACACACACACACACTGCATACATACATTTTAACATACATGTGTATCTAACAGCTACCCTAACACATACGCACACATAGGCAGGCACAAACTCACATAAACACACGCACACACAATACGCATTCATATACATGCATGTAGTTATGTACACATACATATGTATACAGACATAGTCAAGCACAGCTAAAGCAAAGGAAGTGGACCTGCCACAATTGAACTTATTGCTGAGGGAAAAGGTGAGTTTTGAGACGAGATTTGAAAGATGCGAGGGAATCAGAATAACGGAGGTTATCAGGGAGCTTGTTCCACGTCTTTGGCGACTGAAAAGAAAACGATCTGTGTCCATAGGTCTTACTTCTGACGTGAGGTATCCTGAGAAGTCGAGTATCAGAGGAAGAACGGAGCTGGCGAGACGGATTATACAGAAGAAAGAGAAAAAAAAAAGAAAAGAAAAAAAGAACAAGAATGCGGAAGTGAAGAAAGGTGTGTGCGAACCGGAACGAGGAAGGGAGGGTGGTGGGGGGAGGGGGGAGTTGGTGGGTGACAGGGAAGAATTCGAGTTGTGAGAGAAAAAAAAAAAGAAAAGAAGGAGGAGAAGAAAAAAGAAAAAAAAAAGGGTTTGGGATAGAAATGAAAAAGGCCTATGCAGTGGGAATAAAAACCAATCAGTTCTTCTTCGGCGTTCGAAGACTGCAAGAACACTGACATTCACACTCGTGTATAATTGTACGAGATTTTTATGTGTGTACGACCGCTCATATATATGTATTTTATATATATCTTTTATACTATCCCTCCTCCGCCCCCTTACCCCCGCCATTTAGGCAACCGTACTCCGTTTTCCGGTGCGCTGGCTGTACAGTGTTAGTGAGTGAAGTGACCTTCCCCCACGAGCCCATTGTCAGTTTCCGGAACTCGACCCTGTCCGTCACTGTTCCACCACGTGACGTGAGAAACTGAACAGCCTGTCGTGCTCGCCCATTCAGTCTTGGCCCTCGCCTTGTCAGTTGCAATCACTGAGGTGTATATATATATGTTCACAATATACATGTCTGTATGACATGAATGTGTATTGTGTGCGCGTGTGTTTATGTAAGTTTGTGCCTGCCTATGTGTGCGTATGTGTTAGGGTGGCTGTTTGATACACATGTATGTTAAAATGTATGTATGCAGTGTGTGTGTGTGTGTGTGTGTGTGTGTGTGCGTGTTGTCACATTTTGGTGTGTGTATGTACCATTGATGTAATGTTTTATGTTAACAAAAGCGTTTTTGTAAAGCAACTAAAGCAGATTTCTGGATAGTGTGCTATATAAGTATCCATTATTATTATTATAGTCAGTCGTTTTCGACTATGACCATTGTAACAGCAGAGGAGGTAACTGCTGTCCTGACTATCGGGGCTAGAATTTGATAGCAGTGGAGAGTGTCCTGCCCCGAGTTACAACCCCACTCTCTCGGCCAAGAGGGTTTTAGGACAGTCGGCGTTGGGGACAGCAAACTCCCAAGGCTGCAGCACTGAGAGCCAGTGCAGTTTTGCCTCCTAGTTTAAGAGTCATAGTCTGTAACGAAAGACTAAGCTGTAAATGATTTCCCACCGCATCTGAGAAACCACTTCTTTCTCTTCTTCTTCTGCGTTCACTCGTATGCACACGAGTGGGCTTTTACGTGTATGACCGTTTTTACCCCGCCATGTAAGCAGCCATACTCCGTTTTCGGGGGTGTGCATGCTGGGTATGTTCTTGTTTCCATAACCCACCGAACGCTGACATGGATTACAGGATCTTTAACCGTGCGTATTTGATCTTCTGCTTGTATATACACACGAAGGGGGTTCAGGCACTAGCAGGTCTGCACATATGTTGACCTGGGAGATCGTAAAAAATCTCCACCCTTTACCCACCAGGCGCCGTCACCGTGATTCGAACCCGGGACCCTCAGATTGACAGTCCAACGCTTTAACCACTCGGCTATTGCGCCCGTCGGAGAAACCACTGTGGTTGCAGCAAACAATGGCTGGTCCAGTTTTTTTTTTGACAACGATCGGCATCGCAGGGTTGTTCACCAGTACCACCACTCATACGTCGTGCAAAGTACAATGGTGGTTGTGTCAAGTCTCGTCATTCATAAGCTACTTCAGCTTTTAATGGTTGTACGACTCGATGCTGACACTAGTGTTGCGAGCGACCTCTGGCCAGCTTGTCACTTTCACTGTCGATCATTCACCCGCGCACTTAAGACATGCCACAAGTGGTATTTACAACGTTAACCAATGACACTAGAATGAGATATTAGTGTCTATGCGTTAACTAAATGACTGCCTACATAGTGACATTCTTACTGGCATGGCTGTTATCAGTTCCCCCCAAAAAACATCTCTTGCAATTCCAGTTGCAGTAATTATTTAAAAGAAATTATTATGGTGACATATTTAGGTGAGTTTATTACAACCATTAAACAGTTGTGTTTTTATCTTAATTGGAAGAAGCTATGATAGACTATAGAGGAGCTCATTGGTGTGTGGTGTGTTATTATTATTATTATTGTTATTATTATTATTATTATTATTATTATTATTATTATTTTTACAGGAGCTCAGACATGGTACACATTAAAACCACTTTCTGGTTCTCTGTCTCTGTGTCTGTCTCTCTGTCTCTCTGTCTGTCTGTCTGTCTTTCTCTGTCGTCAACAACAACGGCCACAACACACAGAACCTTAACACTATCTCAGTCACCAACGATGACTTAATTAACGAAGAACAAATCGAAACAAAGAAAGAAAGAAAGAAAGAAAACAAAGGAAGAATAAAGAAAAAGACAGAAGAAAAGAACGAACGAACAAGGGTTAGAAAGAGCACAATGCCTTGGTAAGTTAGTTTATTTATTTATTTATTTATTTAAGGAATTCTGTTTGATACCCCCCCACACATTGGTGTACTGGAGCCAGCTGCATGGCTTGGTTCTAACTTTTTTTTTTGACAGTTACACGTGACTAAATGCCTACGTTGACCGAACTACGCCACTGGTCAGTTCCATAACCATACTACACACAGTTAGTAGCGGGTTACGACCATACTAGGCTCTTCCGCGTCCGAGCAGTTGCAACTGGCTCCTGGTGATTGTCGTCATAAATTTCCCATTCGAATGTTCTCCTAAAAATAAAAAAAAGAAAGAGAAATAGAAAGATGGAGGACGAGGGGGGTGTGGGGGGTGGGGTGGGAGCTGTACAGTAAAGTCGTGGAGAGAGCAGGGTTTTGTTGTTGTTGTTGTTGTTGTTGTTGTTATTGTTGAACAGCGGGACAGACAACAACAACAACAGCTTTCAGTTTCAGTTTCAGTAGCTCAAGGAGGCGTCACCGCGTTCGGACAAATCCATTTACGCAACACCACATCTGCCAAGCAGATGCCTGACCAGCAGCGTAACCCAACGCGCTTAGTCAGGCCTTGAGAGAAAAAAAAACAACCAAACAAAAAAACAAAAGAATAACAACAATCACAGAAGTGGCAATGTCAAACAACAATGCCTACACTGACAACCCAACACTGACAGCAATATTCAACAAGCAACGAACAACAACAACAACAACAACAACAACAGAAGCAGCAGCCACAACAGCGTGCAGTGATGGCCTAGAGGTAACGCGTCCGCCTAGGAAGCCGAGAGAATCTGAGCGCGCTGGTTCGAATCGCGGCTCAGTCGCCAATATTTTCTCCCCCCCCCCCCCCCCGTCTCCTCCCCCCCCTCCACTAGACCTTGAGTGGTTGGTCTGGACGCTAGTCATTCGGATGAGACGATAAATCGAGGTCCCGTGTGCTAGCATGCACTTAGCGCACGTAAAAGAACCCACGGCAACAAAAGGGTTGTTTCTGGCAAAATTCTATTGAAAAATCCACTTCGATAGGATAGATAAACAACATCTGTATGCAGGAAAAAAAAATAAAAAAAAAAAAGGTGGCGCTCTCAGTGTAGCGACGCGCTCTCCCTCGGAGAGAGCAGCCCGAATTTCACACAGAGAAATCTGTTGTGATAAAAAAAAAAAAAAAAAAAAGAGAAATACAACTACAAGTCACGCGTCACTCATTCAGAAACATACAGGCAGGCTGAATGTTGTGTTAATTAATTAATTAATGATGCCGTCGCCTGATGACAGTTCATTGTCATGTCGAGCATTGTGCATTCATTTCGCGATTGCTCCGTTCCTCCAAGCACGGACGTATCAGTACTGCTGTGAATGTCGCCATTAATTAATAACTCACTCAGTACGGCCAGTCCTCTCTTCTCCTCTACACAGACCCCTCGGATGTCCAGTGGGTGGGTGTCTGAATGACCCAACCTTTAGCTTCCGTCGTCAGAATTGTGGTATTCTTTGTCAACATTCACCTCTTCAGTATAAGAGCCTTCCGCTTGCAATATTTTGATGATGGTAATTGGGGTGATATGCTGTTAACGTCGTCTCTTTCACCGTTCGTATGGAGAGAGTTAGATATAAAGCTATAAAAAAAAAAAGAAGAAAAAAAAGAGTGAGCTTTTGCTTCCCTTTTGATAGAGAGATGCTAACGGCCATACCACGTTGAAACAACGTTGAGCAACAACGTCGGGCCCGGTTAGTACTTGCATTGGTGACCGCCTGGGAACACCGGGTGCTGTTGGCATTCCTTTTTTTTTTTTTTTTTAGGCATCATGTCTTTGACTATACTTCAGTATGGTCCGTACAGTGGAGTGATGGCCTACAGGTAACGCGTCCGCCTAGGAAGCGAGAGAATCTGAGCGCGCTGGTTCGAATCACGGCTCAGCCGCCGATATTTTCTCCCCCTCCACTAGACCTTGAGTGGTGGTCTGGACGCTAGTCATTCGGATGAGACGATAAACCGACGTCCCGTGTGCTAGCATGCACTTAGCGCACGTAAAAGAACCCATGGCAACAAAAGGGTTGTTCCTGGCAAAACTCTGTAGAAAAATCCACATGGATAGGAAAAACAAATTAAAAAAAAACTGCATGCAGGAAAAAAAAAAATTAAAAATGGGTGGCGCTGTAGTGTAGCGACGCGCTCTCCCTTTGGGAGAGCAGCCCGAATTTCACACAAAGAAATCTGCTGTGATAAAAAGAAATACAAGTACAAATACATGGAACGTTTCCGCGGATGTAACTGCTAAGGAAGACCTGTGCCGGTCTTGTTTCTCAAGGCCTGACTAAGCGCGTTGGGTTACGCTGCTGCTGGTCAAGGCATCTGCTTGGCAGGTAGGGGTGGGGGTGTAGTCGTTCAACTTGCTAGGGTAACTTATTGTAGCACCTACTCAGCTGCTCATGAATACACATATTCAGAGAGAGAGAGAGTCAGAGACAGAGACAGAGTCAGTGAGACAGAGACAGAGACAGAGACAGAGAGAGAGAGAAACAAACACCTTGAAGTAGACGTAGTGTGAATGGATCAGTGGAGCACAAAATAGTGGAGAGTTGAGCAGGGAGGGGAGGGGAGGAGGGGTGTGTGTGTGAGAAGGGGGGGAAGGGTAAAGAGGGGGGGCGGAGATTCCAAAGCATTAACGGCACCACCATAATTCTTCGAGGCCCTGTCTCAGATCATATCAGTTTCATTTTTCGCCTTTCAAAGAGACGTCAAAACGTGCGGGGGGGACTGTACTGATCCATACGCGCTACAGCAGATAGACTTTAAAAAAAAGAAAAGAAAAAAAAGAAAGAAAAAAGGATGGGTGGGCGGAGGTGGCGGGGGGGCGGAGGGGTAAGGGAGGAGGTGGGGGGGGGGGGTTGGGGATAGCGAGGGAGAGATGGGTTACAAATTGGGGGGGTGGGGGGGGGGGGGGTTGGTGGGAGAGGGGGCTATCCCGTTGAAAGTATTGTGTGGAGGTGGGAACATTAATTTTTTTTTTTTTTTTTTTTTTT
>NC_134883.1:44391673-44399173 GCF_041734735.1 Babylonia areolata
TGTGTTTCAGCGTGCGCGCGCGCGCGGGCGCGTGTCTGTGTTTCTTTGTGCGTGCACACACATATGAACATGCGGATAAACATGTGTTTTTATTGTTCTTTTTTTCTCTCTAAAATTAATCTTTTCTTTGCTATTTCGTTTTACATTCGTTTTCTTTGCATGCATCATTTCTGAACCTTCAGTGCTGATATGTCAATGTGGGGTTGTTGCTGTTATTGCTGTAGTTATTATTGCTGCTGCTGCTGTTGTTGTTGTTATTGCTGCTGCTGCTGTTGTTGTTGTTATTGCTGCTGCTGTTGTAATTGTTATTGTTCCCCAGTTCACGTGTTTGTTGTTGCTGTTGTTGTTGTTGTTGTTGTTGATGATGACGTGGCGGTTCCTGACGTGCAGATCACACACATGCCGCTGACGGTCACCTCGCCTCCCTTGGTTGGTGCTGACGTAAGCAGGCGGCTGTCTCCGGCCTCAGGTGACGTCACAAGCCGTTGACGTCAGACCTTCCGGTGCGCCTCGCTCCCATTTCCTGCATCTCCCCCCCCTCCAGCTCCTCCTTGTGAACTTCTTCTTCTTCCCGGCGGTCGCCGTCTTCTTCAATCATACCCATATCCATCCTCGACGTCACTTTTCGTCGCTTCTTGTCGCCGCCCTCAGTCGTTGCACGGTGTGTGGGTGTGCCATCAAAGCCTGGGTTCTCGTCAAAGCCTGCCCCCCCTCCCCCTTCTGTCCTCAAGTCTTCATTCAACAGGGTATCTCCAGTGACGACCTGTGTCTGAATAAGAAGGGTGGTCTGGCATCAGCATTGAAACAACCTCCTCCTCCTCCTCTTCCTCTCCCCCGGTTTTTTTCTCTGCGACTGGTGGCTCGCGCACGCGCGTGTGTGTGTGTGTGTGTGTGGGTGTGCGCGCGCGTGTGTGGGTAGGGGAAGGAAGAAAAAACCGAAAAAAAAGGTCCGGAAGTGAGGATGTGGCGGTGAGGGGCATCCACCCGGAGCCCGTGTCCCATGCAAGGGGTCGTCCGCAGCCGGGCGCTCCCCCCCCTACCCCTCCCCCCGCTAGTGGACATGGACTACCTGCCCACCACCTCCAGCCTGCATCGGGCCATGCTGTCCTTCTGGAGGCTCAACTCGGCCGGGGAAGAGAGCGACTCCAGCGCCGAGGACTCGCTCAGTCACCTGACACCCACGCTGGACAGGATGACGGAGGGCAGCAGCTGGCCCCTGGACTTCCAGCTGGAGGACTACCTCTTCTCCACGGGCAGGGCGGCCGACTTCGCGGCGGGTCCTCAAACCCCTGACGGGCGGGATCCTTTCCTTGGGGAGCTGGTCGCCGACGCTCCTCGCCAGGCTCTGCAGCCTCAGAATCATCGTCAGCTCCATCAGCAGGAACTGTCGCAGCAGCTGGAGCACAGTCTGATGGTGCTGGACTCGGACCTTCAGGACCTGACGGCGTTCCTGACGGAACAGACATCCCCCTCCTCCTCCTCCTCCTCCTCGTCGTCGTCGTCCCCGGAAAACTTTCTGCAGCCTGTCCACCGTTCTTCATCCTGCGTCCAACAGACATCAACGTCCTCCTCCTCGTCCTCTTGTCTCCCACGTTACCCCCTCCATCCACACAACGCTTACGACCAGCAACAGCACCACACGGTGTACGGAGGAGGGTCAGGGTCAGGGTCTTCGGCTGTGCCCAGCATCATAGGCGGCTCAGTCATGGGCGCCTACAGCGACGCCGCGGACTGTCTCTTCGAGGGCAAGGACACCTTCATGCCCGCGCCCCTCGGCTGCGGTGGCGGCGGCGGCGGCGGCTGCTACGGGCCGGAGAGCGAAGACTTCGGCGATGTGGAGGACAACGCCGACAGCACCGACGGATGCCCCTCCTCCTCCTCCTCCTGCTATCCCCCACCCCCTGGGGGGCTGTCCCCCGAAGACGCCCACTCCTTGCCCACCCCCTCCCTCACCCCCACCAGCGGCAGTAGTGGAAACAGCAACAGCAGCAGCGACGCGTTGAACGTGCTGGGCGTGGACCTCCACTTCCTGCACTCCTACTCCAAGAGCCCCAACCAGCTTTCCCCGCCCCCCACCCCTACCTCACACCTCCCCCGCGGCGGCGTCCCTCCTTCCTCTTACCCCCCAGGGGTCTACACCACCTCCATCCGCTCCGCCCACGGCCCCCTTCCTCCCCCTTCCGCCCAACGCCGCATGGGGTCGGGGTCAGGGTCAGGGTCAGGGTCAAGGTCGCTGCTGACCCGGGTCAGCGTCTACGACGGCAACGTGCAGCTGAACGTGCGCTCCGTCAAGCTGACCGGACCCTCCCACTCCTCCTTCTCCTCCTCCTCCTCCTCCGCCGCCACCGGCACCCCAACATCGTTCCCACTCGCAACAGGCGGCTCGGCGGCGCGCGGGGACAACAGCGGCGGCGGCAGTAGCAGCAGCAACAAGGACGACAAGATCTACCACTGCACCTACCAGGGCTGCAACAAGGTCTACAGCAAGAGCTCGCACCTCAAAGCGCACCTGCGTCGCCACACCGGGGAGAAGCCCTTCGCCTGCTGCTACGACGGCTGCACGTGGCGCTTCTCGCGCTCCGACGAGCTGGCCCGCCATAAACGCTCCCACTCCGGGGACAAGCCCTACAAGTGCCCGCTGTGCGAGAAGTGCTTCTCCAGGTCAGACCACCTGGCCAAGCACAAGAAGGTCCACCGCAAGAACGACCTCCGGAGACAGTAGCAGTAGTAGTAGTAGTAGTAGTAGTTGTGGTCGTAGTAGAGTTAGTAGTTAGAGTTAGTCGTTAGTGTAGCGTAAGTGGAAATTGTGAGTCAATCCAGGCCCAACACTCAAGCTTATATTATCACAGACTGACGTAAGTTTACAGTTGGGCCACCGACAGCAAAAGTGAGAGCTGTATTATCAACGGCTTTCTCCATTTCAACGGGAAGTCATTTAAACCTTAGTCTTTTGTGAAGGGCAATGACTCACAAAACTAAAAGGGCAAGAATTAGCATTGGCTCTTCATAGTGCCGCAACCTTGGAGGGCAAGCTGGTTGGCCTTTTGGGAACCATCCCCAAACGCCGACTCCCCCCCCCCCAAAAAAAAAAAAAAAAACAAAAAAAAACCCACCAAAACATCCTTGGCCGAGAGAGTGGAGGTTATGTAATTTGGGGGCAAGACACTCTCCGTTATAATCAAATTCTTGCCCAGATAGTCGGGGACAGCAATTACCAACCACCTCCTCTGTTGTTCTGATGGTCACAGTCGAACACGACTGACTATCGTAAAGTGTAGCGTAGTCGGCGAACTAGGACGGCAACAAAGTCAGGAACAAGGCAGAAGGAATGCACTGGGGTAGGTATGATAAGATAAGCCTCCTATGAGAAAGGGGGAAAAAGAGAGAGAGAGAGGGAGAGAGAGAGAGAGAGAGAGAGAGAGAGGGGGGGGAGAAAGAGAGATAGAGAGAGGGGGGGAGAAAGAGAGAGAGAGGGGGGGGGAGAAAGAGAGAGAGAGGGGGGAGAGAAAGAGAGAGAGAGAGGGGGAGAAAGAGAGAGAGAGAGGGGGGAGAAAGAAAAGAGAGGGGGGGGGGGTTGACATATTTTAAAGGTACAATACAGTGCATTGCAATGCAATCCAACCCAAGTCAGGAAACCATACGATACATAACCGAACAGCACTAACACAGCACTCAGTACCGCACAGTGGAAGTTTCGCAGTACAGACACCGGCAACCAACCCACAACCCAGTCCCAAAGAAGCAACGCAAATTAAAACGCAACACAAAGACGTGGAAATACAATAGGAAATACAATAGATAACAGATAGATAGATAGATAAACACATAGATATACAGACAGACGGAGAACAGTTCAACAGATAGATAGACAAAATAGATAAAACAGGCAGAGAAATGACTAAGATGAAAAGGCCAGAGGAACCCCAAACACTGTCCCCACCCAGCCCCCACCCAGCCCCCAGAAACAAATCACTGTACTGTCAGCGGCTACACCACGGCATCAACACCACCGTCAATCAAGACCAGTCCATCCATCCACCTTGCAGCAGTGACTTTCTGTCTCTCTCATGTGTGTGGGTGTGTGTGGGTGTGTGTGGAGGAAGGTCAGGGACAAGCAAGGCAAGCATACAGCGCACGTATGACTCTCTCGGGTCAGGACACACACCTGTTCCCCTTCGCAGCCCCCCCCCCCCCCCCACACACACCCACACCACACCATCCCTTGTCCCTCAACCCCCCCCTCCCCTCCCACCCCATCACAACATTTTTCCCTTCTCTCGGGCAGAAGACTTGATTGACTGTGTGTCAAAGTCAAGTGACTTACAAACTGGGGTCTTCCAACCCTAAGGAAAAAAAAAAAGAAAAAAAAGAAAAAAAAAGAAACACAGCAAAAGCCCAAACGATACCAAAAATAAACTGGTCCAAACCATGGTCAATTGCATTCCATTTTGTTATTTTTTCTTATTTTTCTCCTATTTTGTTTTTATTTTTATATATATATTTTCGTGTGTGGGTCTTCCAGACCATAATGTGCCTTCAGCATATCCACTATTGTGTTTTTTGACAAAAACGTCCAGCCATACTTTTCTCGCGGATAGAGAGAGAGAGAGAGAGGGAGGAAAAAGAAAGAGAGAGTGAAACTATGTATATGGAGAGATTTGTTTTTTTTTATGGAATGTGTGTAAGCAGGTGTTTGTGTGTGTTTTGGAGCGCCATCATCAACATCAACATCAACGATCAGTTCTTGGACGAAACCTTCACACGGACGCGAGCGTGACTGATGATTGATGAGGATGAGGATGAGGCTGAGGATGAGGATGATGAGGTCCCTCCCGGAACTGACCAAACTTCCACTGCTTCACGTGCGTCACAGCACTTCCTGTTTTGCCTTTGCGCATGCTCAAAAAACTCGACCCTACTCTTGTGTGTGTTGCCTTGTGTATACGTGCGTGTGTTTTTAAATTATTCTACTAAGTCTCTTGACTTCAAAAGCGGTGATTCGATTTAAAAAAAAAAAAGAACAACCCAATCATTTCCATTTCTTTGACAGAAAGGGGGGGGGGGAACCAAAAAATGAAATCCAGAAAATGACAAACGTATAGATTTTTTAATTTTTTTTGTTTTTTTATTTTTATTAATATACTTTTTTTTTTGTAGCAGTAATGTTTAGTTAGCATTGTTTTCTTTCGTTTCTGTTAACATTTGTCTTCTGTTTCTGCTTTTGTATATGTCTTTTTTAATTTGGCTTTCAAAGCGTTCTGGTTACATTATTTGAATAGAAAACAAGCGATGGTTTATTTAAGAGAGTACAAATTACGCAAGAGAGAGAGAGAGAGAGAGAGAGAGAGAGAGAGAGAGAAGCGACAGTGGCTTTTGAAAAAAAAAAAAGCGTTGCTTTAATTAATGCAATAGGGCATGTTGATGTGCAAAGTTAGGGCGACACACACGGCTGTCTCCGTTTGGAAACGACACAAAGGTCAGATCGTAAACGTGAGAGAGAGAGAGGGAGAGACAGAGAGAGAGAGAGAGACAGAGAGAGAGAGAGACACAGAGAGAGAGAGAGAGACAGAGAGAGAGAGAGAGAGAGAGACAGAGAGAGAGAGAGAGAGAGAGAGACAGAGAGAGAGAGAGAGAGAGACAGAGAGAGAGAGAGAGAGAGACAGAGACAGAGAGAGAGAGAGACACAGAGAGAGACACAGAGAGAGAGAGAGAGAGAGAGAGAGAGAGAGAGAGACAGAGACAGAGAGACAGAGACAGAGAGAGACAGAGAGAGAGAGAGAGACAGACAGAAACAGAGAGACAGACGCAGAGACACACAGAGAGAGAGTGAGAGAGAGAGAGACAGACAGACAGACAGACACAGACAGACAGACAGAGACAGAGAGAGAGAGACGCAGAGACAGACAGACAGACAGACAGACAGACAGACAGAGAGAGACAGACGCAGAGACAGAGAGAGAGATATAGAGTGAGAGAGACAGACAGACACAGACAGGCAGACAGAGACAGACAGACAGAGACAGACGCAGAGACAGACAGAGAGAGAGAGACAGACAGACAGACAGAGACAGAAAGACAGACGCAGAGACACAGAGAGAGGGAGAGAGAGTGAGTGAGTGAGTGAGAGAGAGACAGACAGACAGAGACAGACAGACAGACACAGACAGAGACACAGAGAGAGAGAGACGCAGAGACAGACAGACAGAGAGAGAGAGAGAGAGAGAGAGAGAGAGAGAGCGCAGCATGTTCCCGTTTGTAAAAAAAAAACTATGACATGCTAAGTATTTAGGTTAGCATATGTATTCCAGCTATTTCCTTATCATTGTTATTGTCATTATTGTTATTGTCGGTATGCAACAGCCATACATACTTTTGTGGCGCGTGCTTGTGTGTGTGTGTGCTTGTGTGCTTGTGTGTGTGTGTGTGTGTGTGTGTGTGTGTGTGTGTGTCTATGTGCCTTAGTGAATGTCAATGTGCCTGTGAGTTGTAAACGTTTCACCATTCGCGAGAGCAAGATTGAAAATTTCCCCATGTCTGTAAAAAACAACAACAACAAACAAAAAAACAAAAAAACAAAAAAACCCCACCCCGCCTGTCATCACCTTGGCAATTTTTTCCCCTGGACGCCAAGTGATGACGTCACAAAGACCCGGATGACCCATCGAGTGATCCTAGTGCACACACACACACACACACACACGCACTGTGCGATACATGTGCAATGACTGCACAACCAGGGTTTGCTAGGTTTGAAGCCGAATGTGTTTCCTCTCTGAAGTTCTAGGTCCACAGTTCAAACTGGAGTCAAGCACAGTCCTCATTAATGGGAAGGAAGTAATTTTGTTCATTAGTGTCCAGTCACCCACATAGACCGTTGGTCGTAGAATCTGATAAATTGTAAGTGGAGTGATGGCCTAGAGGTAACGCGTCCGCCTAGGAAGCGAGAGAATCTGTGCGCGCTGGTTCGAATCACGGCACAGCCCCCGAAATTTTCTCCCCCTCCACTAGACCTTGAGTGGTGGTCTGGACGCTAGTCATTCGGATGAGACGATAAACCGAGGTCCCATGTGCAGCATGCACTTAGCGCACGTAAAAGAACCCACGGCAACAAAAGGGTTGTTCCCGGCAAAATTCTGTAGAAAAATCCACTTCAATAGGAAAAAACAAAACAAAAACAAAAAAAAACTGCACACAGGAAAAAATAAAAAAAAATGGGTGGCGCTGTAGTATGGCGACGCGCTCTCCCTGGGGAGAGCAGCCCGAATTTCACACAGAGAAATCTGTTGTGATAAAAAGAAATACAAATACAAATACACACATATATATATAATCGATTTTCCACGTTTTGAATATTCATCATTAACGGAGAAAAAACAAAACAAAAACAAAAAAACGGAAGGTTGATGAGAGACGGGGTTGTTGTATGGTAAGTTTGGGAGAAGTTTTGGGAGGTGGTAGGTTAGATGGAGTGTGTAAACCAACGGGGGAATAATTGAAATA
>NC_134883.1:44404173-44406673 GCF_041734735.1 Babylonia areolata
CGGTGACGGTCTGTGTCGTTTCCCTTCGCGGATCAGTGACGTAATAATGATGATGATGATGATGATGATGGGGGAGGCGACACTCGCTCTCACGACCCCCCCCCCCCCCCACCAACCCCCTCCCCACTGCTCCTCCGCTTTCCCCCTCTGCACCCTCCCCCCCCCTTTTTTTTTTCTTTCTAAAAGCACCAACCCACTTCCTATTTTCCCAGGCCATTAAAAAAAAAAAAAAAAAAAAAAGAAAAAAAAAAGAAGAAGGAAAAAAAAAAAAAAAAAAGACGACGCCGACTCCCCTACCCCCGCCCCCTCCTCTCTCTCTCTCTCTCTCTGTTGCCTGCTGCTCTGACTAACGTTAACCATGCTCTCTCCTGGTAGGGGTGCTCTCAGCTTCTGTCTGTCCCCCCCCCCCCCCCCCCCCCAGCCCCCCCCTCTCTCTCTCTTTATGCTCAAATTGACGGTCACACACACACACACACACACACACACACACGTACAGAGCAAATGACATGCTTGTCTGAATATCGGGGATTCCCGGTTTTTTTGGTCTTTTTGTTTGTTTTTTGTTTTGTTTCGTTTTGTTTTTGTATTCTTTCCTTTTTTGTGCGTTTTGTAGTAATCGGTTTGTCGGTTTTTTAATTTATTTATTTTTTGTTGTTGTTGTCAGTTTCACGTTTTGTGTGAGTGTGAGAACGAAGCCTGTATTGTGAATAGTGTGTGTGTGTGTGTGTGTGTGTGTGTGTGTGTGTGTGTGTGTGTGTGTGTGTGTGTGTGTGTGTGTGTGTGTGTGTGTGTGTGAGTGTGTGTGAGTGTGTGTGTGCGTGCATGTGTGCGTGCGTGTGTGCGTGCATGTGTGCGTGTGCGTGTGCGTATGTGTGTGTGTGTGTGCGCGCGCGCGCGCGTGTGTATACGTGTGTGTGTGTGTGTATGTGTGTGTGTGTGTGTGTGTGTGTTGTCCGGGGCAGCAGTTTAGGAGTAGGGAGGGAGAGAGAGAGAGACAGACAGACAGAGAGAGGGGGTGGTGGTGGTAGTGTGGCGAGTGGTAAGGGGGCGGAAGGAAGGTGGAACGGACTTTGAGGGCAGACGGGGGTTACAGATAAGAAAAAAAAAAAAAGAAAAAAAGAACAGGCTAGAAATGCTACCGGCAAAGCACTCTAGTTTACTGGGGGAAAAAAAACAACAACAACAAAAACTATCCGTATTTCGGACATGCTCATACAACGGCCGTTGATAAACTCCGAAGAACAGTTCCATGCTGAAATTTTTTGTTTTACAATTATCATCGTTAATCGCTTGAGGGGTGAAGATTGGAGGGAGGGAAGGAGGGGGTGGGGGAAGGAGGGGCGGGAGGTGGAGGCGGGGGGGAATAGGAGCAGGGGGCGTGGGGGGTGTGTGGGGGGTTAGAAGGGAAGGAATCGCTGCATCTTTTGAGGTTTGCATCATCAAATAATTTGGATTGACAGCGAAAGGAGATATATATATATATATATATATATATATATATATATATATAGATGTGTTGACGCGGCGTCTGCTATGCAACTGACCACCGTTTTATCCTGTGATTGTCAGAGGCCTTCAGCATTTTGTTGTTGTTGTTGTTGTTTTGAATGTGTCTTGAGCATTTTCCTTTCTCTGCTTTCAGTTTGTCTCGGGGGGGGGGGGGCTTCGCTTGAGATGGATTAGCTTTCATGTCCTGTAGGCCTGCCTACCTTCTCTCTGATGGAAGGGCAATCAGAAGAGGTTTTGTGGACTCACTTGTGTTAAAACAAAGTGAGTCTATGTTTTAACCCGGTGTTCGGTTGTCTGTCTGTGTGTGTGTGTGTGTGTGTGTGTGTGTGTGTGTCCGTGTGTATGTGTGTCCGTGATAAACTTTAACATTGACATTTTCTCTGCAAATACTTTGTCAGTTGACACCAAATTTGGCATAAAAATAGAAAAAAAATTCAGTTCTTTCCAGTCATCTTGTTTAAAACAATATTGCACCTCTGGGATGGGCACAATTTTTTTAATTTTTTTAAGAAGCCTAATTATATGCAAACTGCATTTACTGTTATATATATATTTTTTGTATTCTCTAAACTTGGCACTTTGACCTCTTATTCTGACACAAAAACAAGAGAAGTCATTATTACCATTTTTTTGTTCAAACTGGAACTTCTTTTGCTAAGCATGGAATTTTTTTAATTTATTTTGCAAACGTTTTTGGTGCAGATAGTAAAAAAAGGGAAATTACTCTGTAATTAATGCTAGGGGACTTAATTTATCACAAGTGAGTCTTGAAGGCCTTGCCTCTCTTGTTTTTTGTTGTAATCCACATTTGCAATCGCGGCTACACCCACCCCCAAGTCTCTCAAACCCATCAATGTCCTTATTAACTCACTCAGTACGGCCAGTCCTCTCTTCTCCTCTACACAGACCCCTCGGATGTCCAGTGGGTGTTTGAATGACCCAACATTTAGCTTCCGTCGTCAGAATTGTGGTATTCTTTGTCAACATTCAC
>NC_134883.1:44416673-44431673 GCF_041734735.1 Babylonia areolata
TTGCTATTGGTGTTGATGTTGGTGTTGTTATTGGCGTTGTTATTGGTGTTGATGTTGGTGTTGCTGTTGTTATTAGTGTTGTTATTGGTGTTGTTGTTGGTGTTGTTGTTGGTGGTGTTATTAGTGTTGTTGTTGGGCGTTGTTGTTGGTGTTGTTGTTGGTGGTGTTGTTGGTGTTGGTGTTGGTGGGTGTTGGTCTGTGTGTGTGTGTTGTGTGTGTGCGCGCGCGTGTGTGTACGTGTGTACGTGTGTGTGTGTGTGTGTGTTTGAGTGGAGTGATGGAAATGATCATTTCTGCAGTGAATGTGCAGTTTGTCTGGTGATCACTGTATGGTGTGTGACAAAATGTGTAATGGGTGGCACGGAGGACATGTTTTGATCTGGTGAATAAGTAACTGAACGGGGGGGTGGGGGGGGAGTTAAGGACTAACATGATGATTATTTTCATTGACTCGACGAGTGTCCGAATGACGTAGTTGAACGTCAGAAGAACTTGCTTTGTCAAACAGACCCAGGACAAACTGAGAATGAATTCATGATGACACCACATTGAATGGGGTGGGTGACTGATAAAAAAAATAAATTATGACCATGATGGATTATTGATAATGGATATTTCGAGGTTTGGAAACCGAGCGATGACTGATAAAATATATCATTATGGATTATTGATATTAGTGATAAAGTAGGACGGGGTTTTCAATAGGGGTGCGGGGATGGAGGGGGTGGGGGTGGAGGGTGGAGGGGGGGGGCGGGGGTGGGGGTGGGGGGCGGACGACTGACACAGTGAGTTGGTTTTCGATGTCATCAGTGGGTTATTTGATGCATTGAGCAAACCAACTACTGCTGTTAATGCGTCACTGGTGTTGCGACTTGAGCGAAATGGCGACATTTTGCAAACACCAAAACATTCCAGAAAATGTACCCAGTAATAGAGATAGAGACAGAGATAGATAGATAGATAGATAGATAGATAGATAGAGAGACAGACAGACAGACAGACGGACACAGACAGAGAGACTGAGAGACAGAGAAACGAAACGAAACGAATTTTTATTTATTCACATTTTTTTTTTTTAATGTATATCTATTATTTATTCACGTTTTTTTTTTCAAGGCCCGACAAAGCGCGTTGGGTTACGCTTGCTTGGTCAGGCATCTGCTTGGCAGATGTGGTGTAGCGTATATGGATTTGTCCGAACGCAGTGACGCCTCCTTGAGCTACTGAAACTGAAACGGAGGAGACAGAGAGGAGACAAAACTATACTATGTCCCCAATCAGTTCAAAACCAGACCACCTTCTCAATCAGGAGGACAACACGATCCCATATTTTCATGTTCTCATTCAGTTCAAAACCATACTGGCAAGTCCAGTTCGTCCTTGCTGACAGTCGTGTCACCTTGACCCCGATAAAAGGTCACAACGTTATCGCGCGATCTCGACAAAAACCACGTCTCTTTTATGATTATGATTATAATTATGAATATTATTATTATTATTATTTTAATTAGATTCATCTGAATAATCAACGTGTTAACTGTACAGCATCTCTTCATCCATGAGAGCTACTGTTAAAAAAAAAAAAAAAAGTATGAAAAAAGTTACCTGCCACTAATTTTGTTCTTGCTACTTTTCTGGTTTTTTGTTGTTGTTTTTTTAATTTCATTTCATTTTATTCTCCAGCCTAAGCAGTTTCCAGTTGCTGGGTAGTATAAACGATGAAAATAAAATCACAATAATCTCGTCTCAAAACTCACCCTTTCCCCTCAGCAGTAAGTTCAGTTGTGGCAGGTCCACTTCCTTTTGCGTTTGCTGTGCTTGACAATGTGTGTATACATATGTATGTGTACATAACTACATGCATGAATATGAATGTGTATTGTGTGTGCGTGCGTTTATGTAAGTTTGTGCTTGCCGATGTGTGCGTATGTGTTAGGGTAGCTGTTAGATACACATGTATGTTAAAATGTATGTATGCAGTGTGTGTGTGTGTGTGTGTGTGTGGTCACATTTTGGGTGTGTGTATGTAACATAGATGTAATGTTTTATGTTAAAGCGTTTTTGTAAAGCACCTAGAGCAGATTTTCTGTATAGTGTGCTATATAAGTAGCCATTATTATTATTATTAATTATATATATATATATATATATATATATATATATATATATAGTGTAACGGTCGCGCTGAGCGCCCCAATCTATATTCATTATCTAACCCCTTGCTGATTAATCATCAGTCCTCGGCCCTGGATCCAATCCTTCATACGGACCTACTTGATGAAGCAGTCTTTTTTTTTTTTTTTTTTCTTTTTTTTATCTGCAGCAGGCTTATACCTACGGACTGAGTAGGCTTTTGATACGTACATACACGTATATTATGTGGCTGCCGTGACCTAAGACGTGGAAACTGACACGTAGCCCTAGCCGCGAGGGGGCGCTGGGTGACAGATAGTTGACGAGCCCCATGAGTGACAGATCTGACCGTGGCTTGATGTATCGATGTCGATTGCATTATCTGAAATTGATAAAAGTAAAAACTAGTTGCCAGTGCGTTTTAGGAGAGCGCTTTTTGACTCACTTGTGTAAACAAAGTGAGTCTATGTTTTAACCCGGTGTTCGGTTGTCTGTGTGTGTGTGTGTGTGTGTTCATGGTAAACTCTAACATTGACATTTTCTCTGCAACTGCTTTGTCAGTTGACACCAAATTTGGCATAAAAATAGGAAAAATTCAGTTCTTTCCAGTCATCTTGTTTAAAACAATACTGCGCCTCTGAGATGGGCACACAAAAAAAAAAAAAAAAAAAATAAAGAATGAAGCCTAATTATATGCAAACTGCATTTACTGTTATATTTATATATTTTGTATTTTCTAAACTTGGCACTTTGATCTGATATTCTGACCCAACAGCTAGAGCAATTATTATCATTTTCTGTTCAAACAGGAACTTCTTTTGCTAAGCATGGAAGTTTTATTTATTTTGCAAACGTTTTGGTGCAGTTGGTAAAAAAGGGAAATTACTCTGTAATGCTAGGGGAGTTAATTTGCTTTAAACTGATCTTTCTCATCTTAAACATTACATTTTGAAATTATACTCAATACATAAAAAGCTTGGATTTTTTTTTAAGTGTATCACAAGTGAGTCTTGAAGGCATTGCCTCTTTTTCTTTTTTTCTTTTTTTTTTGGTGGTTAAGGTTAGGATGGTGTGTTACTTAAATGCATTTTATTGTAGATTATGTATACGTGTTGAATGACTTGTGATTCGTATGCGCTGATTATATGTTTTCGCCTCATATTCATTTTTTTAATTTATTTTTTATTTTTTATTGGAGATAACAAAGAATTCTGTTTTCTGTAAATTTCAATAGTAATGACTGTACGTATGTATCTGATGATGGTTAGTACACTGTCATCCCGAAAGTTTCCTTTTAAGAATCAGAGCCAGGTTTCTGTAAAATAGCACCCCCTAAAAAAACACAAAAAACAAAAACAAACAAACAAAAAAAACACGGCTCAACACATACCTTTGGGTAGTTTTGAGTCAGTTATAAACTTGGGGTGAACGATTTCTAAGTCAGGTGCAGAGTTTTGCTAGAATTCTAAGCCGTACGGGTGGTTTGGGGAGGACTTTAACCCTTTCACCGCCAGAGTCAATTTAGAGTACAAAAATTCCCTTGTGGTATGAACACAGCAAAAGACAGTGGCTAAGAACAGCTGGGGATTCCACTTGCGATGTGTAGAAAATATGGCCAATATCCTACCACCGATCATTAAGAGCAGTAGGTTCATGGATAACGGACCAATGAATCGTCACCTTTCAGTGACATGGGTCCTCTACCACGCCTGTCCATAAATGCGAGCTTGGCGGTGAAAGGGTTAAGTCAGACGTTGATAGATGTTTTTGACAGGATTATAGGTCCGACGTGGACAGACCTTTGGCTCAAGATTTTTAGGTTAGCTCACTCAGTACGGCCAGTCCTCTCTTCTCCTCTACACTGACCCCTCGGATGTCCAGTGGGTGTCTGAATGACCCAACCTTTAGCTTCCGTCGTCAGAATTGTGGTATTCTTTGTCAACATTCACCTCTTCAGTATAAGAGCCTTCCGCTATTTTGATGATGGTAATTGGGGTGAAACGCTGTTGACGTCGTCTCTTTCGCCGTTCGTATGGAGAGAGTTAACAGGGACAGAACTTTGGCAGGATTTTATGTCAGACATCTCCAGTTGTACAGGTATCATAATCAGACTTGGATAAAACTGTGGCAGGATTTAAAGTCAGACGAAGATAGACCTTTGACAGGGACTGAAAGTCAGACAAGTATGGACTTTTGGCAAGATTTCATTACGGACCAAGTATTGTTCTAATGTCAAGTGCATATGCTTTTTTAACCTGACGATTAAGCATATAATTTTTGACTGTAGCTTGATGAAGCCTTATGTACACGAAAGTGTGTCTTCACAAGTGACTGAGAACGTTGATGTTTTTGACTTTTTGCATTCATTATCAGTTGTTTCGCTTGTCAGTTTAACGACTTCTCTTTTACGAAGTCCTTTAAGTGAATTCCTGTAATTGTATTTAGGTTTGTTTGTTTTTTTTCTTTCAAATATCACCCACATTTCACCCTCATTTCCCAAGTTTCCCCCAACCCTCCATTCATTCACATCTCCCACCCCTTCTAACCGATAATACTCAAATGTATTCATAAATACTTTAACAAAATGTCTTCAATCACCGATATGTGTGACGGGACATTAAACAAAACTTCCTCCTCAAGTCAGGTCTTAATAGATCATTGGCAGGATTTAAAGTCAGACATGAATACATCTTTGGCGAGATGTAAAACCAGACACAGATAAACCTTTGGTACAAGATTAAGTCAGACATGGATAGGTCTTTGACGGGATTGAAAGTCAGACATGAATAAACCTGTGGTAGAATTTGAAGCTGACGCTGACTAGACCTTTCGGGGGGTCTGAAAGCAGACGGTGACAGACCTTTTGGATCTAGGTCAAGTGTGTACGTGCGTGCTCGCACGCATATGTGTGAGAGACTCTGTGTGTGTGTGTGTGTGTGTGTGTGTGTGTGTGTGATTGCTACAGAACTATCAAACAGGCTAGAACAGTGAGAAGAAAGAGAGAATTCTAGGATAATACTGGAAGAAGAAACATACCATCACGTGGGAACAAAAAAACAAAAACAAAAACAAGCCTCGTTTACCCAGACAAGGTATAGGTCCCTACCGCAGCAAAACATGAAATCAAGCCTGTAGTAATAGAGAAAGAGAGAGAGACAGAGACAGAGAGAGAGAGAGAGACAGAGACAAAGAGAGAGACAGGGACAGAGAGAGAGAGAGAGACAGAGACAAAGAGAGAGACAGAGACAGGGACAGAGACAGGGACAGGGACAGAGAACTCGGATGGGGGGGGTGGGGGAACAGGATGTGTGTGTGTGTGTGTGTGTGTGTGTGTGTGTGTGTGTGTGTGTGTGTGTGTGTGTGTGAGAGAGAGAGAGAGAGAGAGAGAACTCAGATGGGGGAGGGAGGGAAACAGGATATGTGTTAGATAGAGAGAGAAAGACAGAGTGGGAGAGGAGAGAGAGAGAGAGAGAGAGGGAGAGAGGGACACAGACAGAGAGAGAGAGACAGAGAGACAGGCAGAGAGATAGATAGACAGACAGACAGACAGACAGACAGACAGAGGGAGAAAAAAAATCCCTTGTTGGAACTGAAAAACAAACAGAGATGAAGCAAAGCCCACGTGAAGAGCTTTTATGGAATGGACGGCGGGCCAGTTTGGACGACAAGACAAGACAAGACAAGACTGTCAGCTGTGGCTTGTTTTGAAAAACAAAACAACAACAACAAAAAACAAAAAAACAACAACCGGAAGAGCTCTCTGAGCTTGCGGAAGGGAGGGGGTGGAGGGGGAAGGGGGGTAAGGGAGGTAAGGGGTGTAGTAGGGGTAGGGGTACGTGGGTGTGTGTGGGTGGGTGGTGGTGGTGGGGGTTGGGGGTGGGGGGTTCGGAGGGGGTGGGGGGTGTATGTAAAGTGTCGACATTTATGACCCATTCCTGACATTCCTCACTGTTTGTGTGTGAATTTATTTCCCCTAGCCTTTCCCCCCCACACTTACTTAGGGGTGTGTGTGTGTGTGTGTAGTGTGTGTGTGTGTAGTGTGTGTGTGCGTGGATTTCTCTCTCTTGTCACAGCGTGGACGCTGTCCCACTCCCCTCCCCTCTCCCCTCCCCTCCTCCGGCACCACCACCACCACCACCACTGTACTCCTGCTACGATGAATGGTTGTGTGTGTGTGTGTGTTGTGTGTGTAGTGTGTGTGTGTGTGTGTGCGTGCGTGCGTGCGTGCGTGCGTGTTGTTTTTTTACCGCATCTCTCTAGGTATTGTTCATTCGTTTGTTTCGAGTCTGTTCAGTTCAACTTGAAGCGATTAATTTAGGCAAGTACACATTTATAGTCAGTTCAACACACACACACACACACACACACACACATTTTTTCACAAAGTGAAACTTATTTTGTCATAAGTGACAACGTGTCTATTGCAAGGTCTTAGTGCCAGCGACGTTCAAAATCTCTAGAAACTTTTCCCCATTTGTCGCATCTTCTTCTTTCACTATCACCAGCCTTTCTACTCCTTCCTGTTTTAACTCACTCAGTACGGCCAGTCCTCTCTTCTCCTCTACTCAGACCCCTCGGATGTCCAGTGGGTGTCTGAATGACCCAACCTTCAGTTAGCTTCTGTCGTCAGAATTGTGGTATTCTTTGTCAACATTCACCTCTTCAGTATAAGAGCCTTCCGCTTGCAATATTTTGATGATGGTAATTGGGGTGAAACGCTGTTAACGTCGTCTCTTTGGCCGTTCGTATGGAGAGTCAAATATTAAAAAAAAAATTTCAGTGTTTTATTATGCGTGCATTTTTTTCGTCACTGTAGGTAATTCAAGTCATTCATTCAAAACCTATTTAAAAAAAAAAAAGAAGTTAAGATGCATTGCATTTGCGATGTTTGTGTTAAACATTTACCTGTTAAGTTATGCATTATAACAGATCATGTGATAATTTTTTTTTAAAGTTAAGATGGAATGCATTTGCGATGTTTGTGTAAAAAAAAAACAAAAAAAAACCCCAAACATTTACGTATTAAGTTATGCATTATAACAAATGATAACTGTAAAAGTAGTAGATGGTATTTTGCGTGGTAATTTGGTTACGGAAAGTTTCGTATATACGGAACAGCAAGCTCCGACTGAATAACCGCAGCGCCATCTGTCTAAACCAAGACTAGATTTGTGCCCCTTGCTGGCTCAGTGGTCCCCATGAGTATACGGGCGAACAATCCTCTGTCTTCTTCCCCCCCCCCCCCCCCCCCACCCCCCCAAACTTCCCCATCCCCCCCTCCTGTCAGTTAAGTGCCTGGCGTTTTTCTCGCGAAGAGAGAAGAGCAGGCGGCGTGTTTTTCCTAGGCGGGCACACACACACACACACACACACACACACACACACACACACACACACACACACCCACACACACACACACACACACACACACACACACACACACACACACACCCACACACACACACAGATGACATGGTCTTGTTTTAAGAATCCTTTGAGCGTTCCCCTCACGTCCGCTGGACTCTCACCTTCCATTCATAACGACCCTCACCCTGAGCCCCTCAAGATGGAGAGGATGAAGGAAGGAAGGAAGGAAGGAAGGAAAGAAAGAAGAAGGTGATAATAATGGACAAGGAGGAGGAGAAGGAGGAGGAGGAGGTCATGATGATGTTGATTAAAGAACAAGAATGGAATAACACCGGAGGTGGAAAGTGGGTGGTGGGTGGGTGGAAGGGAGGTTCTCCCGCATCAGAGTTCACGTCCCTCTCTCTCTCTCTCTCCATCTCCCCCCTCTCTCTCTCTCCATCTCCCCCCTCCCTCTCTCCATCTCTCTCTCTTCATCTCCCCGCCCTCTCTCTCTCTCCCTCTATCTCCGTCTCTCCATCTCCCTCCGCGCCTCCCTCTCTCCATCTCCCCCCTCTCTCCATCTCCCCCTCTCTCTCCATCTCCCTCCGCCCCTCTCTATTTCCCCCTCTCTCTCTCCATCTCCCTCTCTCTCCATCTCCCCCTCTCTCCATATCCCCCCCCCTCTCTCCATTTCCCTCCCCCCCCCTCCCCCTTGTCTTTCTCTTTCTGTCTGACCGACTGCCTGTTTCTCTCTCTCAAACACACACGCTAACACACACACACACACACACACACACACACACACTCACTCTCTCTCTCTCTCTCTCCAAAACCTCCCTGCGAAACAAACAGCGACCTTTGAACCTTGACATCCTTGACCTTTTGTGACGAGGCCGCGACGTCACTGCCATCGTTTTGTGTGAACTGGCTGGGAGGGGGAGGGAGGGGGGCTAGGGGGCAGGGGGGAGGGGGGTGGTGGTGGACACACATGTTAAAACATGGCCGCTGTCGGCTTCAAACCCCTATACCCCCTCCCCCCCCTTCCCATCCCTTCCCTCCCCCTCCCTCCCTCCTTCTCAGCTCCTCTTCTTCCGTCTTCATTTTCTCCTCCTTCTCTCTGTTCCTCTACCCGCAACACTCAAAGGGGATATTAAAAAAAAAAAGAAAAGAAAAAAAAGAAGAAAAGACAAAAAAAAAGAAAAGAAAAAAAGATTCTTTTGATTTTTTTTATATATATTCTTCTTATTACATTAAAACACACACACACACACACACACACAGTCCGTTTCGCAAGCAATCCACATTTCAGATGTACTTCTGAGCCTCGTTGTTTGGGTACGTTTACTTTATTTGGGAAGGAGCAGGAATGTTTGGTTCCCGTTCTGTCCTTAGACCGCTCGTTTGGTTTCGCTCATTTCGTTATTGTGGGAAGCGTAGGAATGTTTTGGTTACCATTCTGTCATAAGACGCTCGTTTATATGTTCTTCTGAATGTCGTTTTTTTTTTTTTGGGGGGGGGGGGGGGGGTCGTTGACTTTTATTTTTGGAAAGTGAAGGTATGTTTGGTTCCCATTCTGTCATCAGATGATCAGTTTCGTTTTTTGTTTGTTTGTTGTTTAGATTTGTCTTTACATTGTGTAGTCTGGAATGGACAGCAGGTTACTAAAACAACAGCATCATAATTAACAACAACAACAACAACAATAAACTAGAGGAATGTGTTATATTGCCAATGTTGTTTGATAAAGTTGGGTTTTTTTTTTTCAATATAAGAGAGATAGCGGTGGTTAGCGGTGTGTATGCTGAAGCAGAATTACAGAAATCCCAAAGCGTCGGCGCGCGAATGTGTGTATGTATGTGTGTGTGTGTGTGTGTGTGTGTGTGTGTGTGTGTGTGTGTGTGTGTATGAGGAAATAAAGCAGCATCTTTCTTCTCTCTCTCTCTCGTTTAAGTAAAAAAAAAAAAAAAGATTAACCGGTAAGATATCTTGTACTCTTTTGTTCATGTTTTTTTTTTTTTAATTTTCTTCAAAGCTTATTTGTAATTATATGTCATAATTGTCATTTGAGTTCATAACTGTATTGATCGTGTACCACTCAAACGTCCCCCTGTCAGATGTCGCTGTATTGGGCTCAAATTCTTGTATGTTCTTTCTATATTGTAATTATTATTTATTTATTTATTTATTTATGTAAGCTTATCTATTATTCATTCACCTTTTTTTTTCTTTTTCTTTTTTTTCTCAAGGCCTGACAAAGCGCGCTGGGTTACTTACGCTGCTGGTCAGGCATCTGCTTGGCAGATGTGGTGTAGCGTATATGCTTTTGTCCGAACGCAGTGACGCCTCCTTGAGCTACTGCAACTGAAAAACTCAAATTCTTGTTTGAATGTTGGGCGAGTCTGATAACCTGTCAGCTTTTTTTTTTTTCTACTTTAAGGTCACACTTTCGAGTGCTGTAGTCTTCTCTGAGTGTTAAGTTAATCTTGAAGCAATTTCATATACATATATATCTATATCTTTGATATTCTAAGTAGATCCATTGCCTTTATTTTCTAGCGTTGTATTTAAAACACTGTTTTTTTGTGTGTGTTTTTTTACAGTGTGTAATCACTTTTCTCTCATTCCCCCCCCCTCCCCCCTTTTCCCACCATCTACTTTCTCTTACTTCGAACACCAAGAAAAAGGAAAAGAGAATGGGAAAAAATATATATAAAAGAAAAATTTAAAAAAAAAAAGAAAGAAAAAAAGATGAAAACGAAATTTTTTTTTAAAAAGAAAGAAAAAAAGAGAGATCAAGACCAAAAAAAAAAAAACAAAAAAAAATCCATAATCGACCGATCATTTGTTCTTTCTTGTTGTCTTAATTTATATAGCAACCATACAATACACTCCCACACCCACACCCTCCCCCACCCCACCACCCCCTCTCTCTCTCTTGCACCACCCAAAAATGGAAAGTTATCTTCCGAATGTGCCAAAGTCATGAAAAAAAACAACAACCAACAACAAAACAAGGTCACTAGTGTTGTGGTGGAAATGTGTCAGAAAATTGTGGAGCAGTTATATAATAAAGCCAGTTTTAGATGTCGGAGAAAAAGAATTTAAAAAAAAAAAGAGAAAAAAACGCTATAACCCCAGAGTACAGTGTATGTGTGTGTAAGGCTGTTGTGTGTCCACGTTTCTGTGCATGTGTTGTTGTTGTTTTTTTTTGGTTTTTTTGTTGTTGTTTTTTTGTGGTCGATATTCGTGGCTGAATGTTCATTGTTGATGCTAACTTGAATGCATGTTCGTTTTGAATGATTTCGTGTTATTGTCATTTTAACTATTCTTTGTGTTTGGTCAGTAAATAAAACCAAGGCCGGGTCTTTTGCAAGCAACTGGTGGTGAATACAATCAAGATTTCTATAGGCGTGTGTGTGTGTGTGTGTGTGTGTGTGTGTGTGCGCGTGCGTGCGTGCGCGTGCGTGTGTTGTGCATGTTTGTTTTGTCAGAGAGTGCATATGTAAGAACTCCTAAGTCTGTGTGCAACTGAATTGCCTGTCATATGCAATTCTGCCTTTGCTTTATGTTTACCCGTATCCAATAACCCCAATCCAATACCGTCAGCACAGCTATAGTTTGTACAGAACCACCCTGTGTATGTGTGCGTGCGTGCGTGCGTGCGTGCGTGCGTGCGTGTGTGTGTGTGAGGAAAAACGTCCGTGTATGTATCAATTCAAACTTTCACACTACTGTGTGCATGTCCGCTACGAGTAAATAAAAAATGTCCCACGTTCATTACACATTATGAATTTTTGCTAAAAGCGTGAATGCGCCTGCGTTTTGTAAATCACGTAATATGGTTATGAAGAGAAGCATGCTCGGAATTATATCAATATTTTGAGTGCCTCTGTGTGTGTGATTTGTAATAATTATTAATGTGTTTGGGCAGTATGTATGAAATTTCATGTGCAGGAAGGCCGGAATTATTCGCTCCAGAATGACTGAAGGCGTCACAAAATCATGACGTTTGGAGGCACATTCATTGTAAAAAAGTGAGAGCGAGAGTGTGTGGGAATAATAATTTTAATGCTGAAATGTACCATGAACGGTTTAGGAAATGTGTGAGTTGACTCATTTATCAATAATACTAATTTTGTCTCAGTGTTTCGTGTACAGATTATCAGCATCTGTTGTCGTGTACGAAATGTACACAAGCAACGATACGAGTGTTATCACTGATGATTAATAACTGATTCATGAAGGACGCTTGCCAAAAAAAGGTATATCAGTTTGTACGAGTTTGCGATTATAATTATTTTGTTTGAGGCGCACTGTTTTTGAACCAATCATAATGGCGCTCAGAAAAACGCACAAGAATTAAAACAATGAAAAAAGAAAAAAAGAAAAAAAGAAGAAAAATCAAAGAGATAAGGTTGTGTGTGTGTGTGTGTGTGTGTGTGTGTGTGTGTGTGTGTGTGTGTGTGTGTGTGTGTGTGTGTGTGCGTGCGTGCGTGCGTGCGTGTGTGCGTGTGTGTGTGTTATTTTAAAGACTGACTATGATTATGAAAGGAACGATTAAAATCAATTTGAAATGGCTGCACGGTTGTTCGGGAGTTTTGTCTCGTATATCAATGATTTTGTTTGTCCTTATGCTTTTGTTTTGCCTTGTTTGGTTGTGTGTGTGTGTGTGTGTGTGTGTGTGTGTGTGTGTGTGTGTGTGTGTGTGTGTGTGTGTGTGTGTGTGTGTGTGTATGTCTATATTTTTTTCTTTGCTCTTTCTTATATTTTGCATACATTCTAACACATATACATGTACAATGACACAACGACACACACACACACACACCTCGCACCCCCCACCCCGCACACACACACACACACACACACACACGCTCTCTCTTACGCACACACACGCTCTCTCTTACGCACACACACGCTCGCTCTATCTCTCTCTCACAAACATGCTCACACACGCACACACCCCCAAGCACACACACACACACACACACACAAACGCGCGCACACACACATACGCACGCGCCCACCCACCCACACATACACAAACACACACACACACGCACACACTCTCTCTCTCTCTCTCTCTCTCTCGCAAACATGCTCATACATGCCCGCACACCCCAGCACACACACACACACACACACACACACGCACGCACGCACGCACACACGCACACACACATACGCGCCCACCCACCCACACATACACAACCACAAGCACACACACACACGCACGCACGCACACACACATGCGCGCCCACCCACCCACACATACACAGACACACACACACACACACACGCTCTCTCTCTCTCTCTCTCACAAACATGCTCACACACAAACGCACACTCAAGCACACACACACACACACACACACATACGTGCCCACCCACCCACACATACACAAACACACTATCTCTCTCTCTCCCTCCCTCTCTCTCCTACCCCAACCCCCCCCCCCCCCCACCCCCCGCTCTCTCTCTCTCTCTCTCTCTCTCTCTCTCTCTCTCCTCCCCCCTCTCTCTCTCAATCATTGCCTCGGCGCGGATTCAGACGAGATCTAACTGACGGCCGGAAGCAACTTTGATGTATTAAAAGACTCCAGGGTACCAGCTGCATTGCTTTTTTTGAACAGTTACACGTGACTGAAATGCCTACGCTGACCAAACCACGCCACTGGTCAGTTCTATACTCGGCACATAGTTAGTAGCGGGTTACGACCATGCTAGGCTCTTCCGTCCGAGCAATGGCAACAGGCTCTGGGAATCTCCACGACGGCTCTGTAGAGAACCGACAACGTACATCTGCCTTTATCACGGAGACTGGGGTGTCCATCTGACGAACGATAGGAGGAAGAAGAAGAAGAAGATGATGATGATGATGAGAAGGAGAAGGAGGAGGAGGAGAAGGAGAAGAAGAGAGAAGAAGAAGAAGGAGAAGTAGGAGAAGGAGCAGGCGGAGAAGAAGAAAGGAGAATAATAACAAGAAGAAGATGATGATGATGAGGAGGAGGAGGAGGATTGAGAAGGAGGAGGAGGAGGAGGAGGATGGAGGAGAAGAAGAGGAGGAAGGGGAATAATATTAAGAAGAAGAAGAGGAGGAGAAGAAGAAGAAGAGAAGGAGGAGAAGAAGGAGGAGGAGAAGGGAGAAGAAGAAGAAGAAGAAGAAGATGATGAAGGAGGAGGAGGAGGGAGGAGGAGGGAGAAGAAGAAGGAGGAGAAGAAGGAGGAGGAGGAAAAGAGAAGGAGGATGAAGAAGAAGAAGAAGAAGAAGAAGAAGAAGAAGAAGAAGAAGAAGAAGGTTTAAAGACTTTTTTTTAAAGAAAAAAAAACGAATGAAGGAATCAATCAATCAATCAATCAATCACTACTTCGCACTCTTAAATCAATCAATTAGTTAATCAATCAGCTACTGTTAAACAACCATCCATCCATCCATCCAAGCACCCACCCAACCAGGCTAACCCAGACAAAAATTACGTAAAGAGCGGTGCCACATAATACACAGAAAGTGATGTCTACAGAGAGAGAGAGAGGGGGGGGGAGACAGAGAGGGAGGGAGAGAGAGGGAGAGAGAGAGAGAGGGAGAGAGAGAGAGGGGGTGGGGGAGAGGGGGGGGGAGAGAACAAGAGCAAATGTTTTAACTGCGTATAGGCCTGTGACCGTTGCAAACATAATATACATAAAGAAACCTACACAAGGCACACAAATAAGTAGATAAATAACAGTCAGATACACAAATAAACAAATAAACGAATAAATGAATCTTTCGTCCTCATTGTATTAGTTAGAGACCATCCTTGTGAGAAGACACTTGAATAAGGCAGTGGCAAAACATAATTAATCATTTTCGTACCTTAACTAGATGTTGGTAGTGATTCATGATTCATTAAGTCTCTGCGCTTAAAAGCCAGAAAAAAGAAACTTTGAAAGATTTAGTTTACTGTCGAGTCCACCATTCAAAATACTTGCACATTGCTGATCCCGTGTCAAGTATGGGTTGGAACTATTTATACAATATTTCAACCTGAGGTCACTGTAGTTTGAGCATTCAAACAGTACATGGAATTCATCTTCACAGTCAGCAGAACAAAGAGGACAACCCATTTGACCAACAGGGGAAAAGCGGTGGATGTGGCTATTTATAGCCGAAACACCCATTCTGAAACGTGTAAATATTGTTTTGAAATATCTATTATTAATGTGATCAAGGTATGAGGGGGGGGGGGGGGGGAGAGAGAGAGAGAGAGAGAGAGAGAGAGAGAAAGAGGGAGAGGGGGAGAGAAACGAAACGTTTTATTCAAATAAAGGCCATGGCCCCTTACTGAAGAGGTGTGACACATGTACATCGAAATATAGGAATCCTAACAGTCATACTGAACACAACAGTAACATACTTTGTATACCATAAATTGCTCACAATCAAAGTCTAACTACTACAACAGCAATATACCACACATGTCATATAGTACACTTACAAAATAAACAAACAAACAAAAACAACCACCACAAAACAAACAAACA
>NC_134883.1:44436673-44439173 GCF_041734735.1 Babylonia areolata
AAAGATAACATAGACATGGTTTAATGTGTTTCAAAGGTATACATGCACATGCTTTGCAAATACGTAAGACATGTATAGATTTGTTACAAAGACACAACAGACAAGGTATAGGCGTGTAAGAAAGATGCAACAGACACGTGTGCATGTGTTACAAAATCACAATAGACAGATGAAGATATCTAACAAAGACACGATTCACACATGTACATGCGTTACAAAGACACATTAGACATGTACAGATTTGTTACAAAGACACATTAGACATGTACCGATGTGTTACAAAGACACATTAGACATGTACCGATGTGTTACAAAGACACATTAGACATGTACAGATGTGTTACAAAAGACACATTAGGACATGTACCGAGGTGTTTACAAAGACACATTCGACATGTTCAAGATTTGTTACCAAAGACACATTCACAATGTACCAGATGAGTTACAAAGACACATTTGACATGTTCCCATGGTTACTAAGACACATTACAACACATGTACAGAGTTGTTGTACAAAGACACATTAGACATGTACCGATGTGATACAAGACACATAGACCATGTACTCGATGTGTATACCAAAAGACACATTAGACATGTACCGATGTGTTACCAAACCTATTACACCAATGTCCAGATTTGTTACAACAAAGAACATAAAACATGTACCGATTATTGTTACAAAAGACACATTAGACATGTAAAGATTTGTTACCAAAGACCCATTAGACATGTACAGATTTGTTACAAAGACACATTACACATGTACAGATTGTTACAAAGACACATTAGATATGTACAGATTTGTTACAAAGGCACATTACACATGTACAGATTTGTGTTACAAAGACACATTACACATGTACAGATTTGTTACAAAGACACATTACACATGTACAGATTTTGTTACAAAGACACATTAGACATGTACAGATGTGTTACAAAGACACATTAGACATGTACCGATGTGTTACAAAGACACATTACACATGTACAGATTTGTTACCAAAGACACATTAGACATGTACCGATGTGTTACAAAGACACATTAGACATGTACCGATGTGTTACAAAGACACATTAGACATGTACAGATTTGTTACAAAGACACATTAGACATGTACCGATGTGTTACAAAGACACATTAGACATGTACAGATTTGTTACCAAAGACACATTAGACATGTACCGATGTGTTACAAAGACACATTAGACATGTACAGATTTGTTACAAAGACACATTAGACATGTACAGATGTTTACAAAGAACATTAGACATGTACCGATGTGTTACAAAGACACATTAGACATGTACAGATTTGTTACCAAAGACACATTAGACATGTACCGATGTGTTACAAAGACACATTAGACATGTACAGATTTGTTACAAAGACACATTACACATGTACAGATTTGTTACAAAGTCATAACAGACAAGACAAGATGAGTCACAAACTTTCTTCTTCTTCTTCGTTCGTGAGCTGCAGCTCCCACGTTCACTCGTATGACCACGAGCCGGATGTTACGTGTATGACTCGCCCGTTTTTAACCCCGACATCTAGGCAGCCATACTCCGGCCGTTTTCGGGGGGTCGGGTGGTGGGGTGGGGGTGGGGGGGTAAGTTACAAACATACAATCTACATGTACAGACGCGTTACAAAAGACAGCAGCCACACACACACACACACACACACACACACACACACACACACACACACACACACACACACACACACACACACACACACACACACGCAGGGTTACGAAATCAACAAGCATATTTATGTAGATGTACTTGTGGGATTCTTAAACACACGAGGATCCGACATTATGGAAGTAATTTTTGTTTAATGTCCCGTCACACATATCGGTGATTGAAGACATTCTGTGAAAGTATTTATGAATACATCTGAGTATTATCGGATGGAAAGGGTGGGAGATGTGGATGAATGGAGGGTTGGGGGAAACCTGGGCAAATGAGGGTAAAAATGTGGTGTGAAATTTGGAAGAAGAAAAAAAAAACACCTCTAGGTGGAGGTGTTGGGATCTGTCGTATCCAATCGATTTAACGTGTCGTATCGTATCGCGTCGCATCGTATATTTTCGCATCTTATTGTATAATGTCTATCGTATTCTATCGTATCGTTTTCGTATTGTATCGTATCATATCGTGTTGTGTGGTATGGCATGGTATGGTATGGTATGGCATTGTTGTATTGTATTTATTGTATTGTATTCCAATGCATTGTACTATATCGTGACTGTGATGTATTTTAATTCATTGTACTATATCGTATTGTATTGTACTGCATTGTATTGTATTGTATTGTATTCTGATGTGTTGAAATGCATTTTGCTATATCGTATTGCATTGTATAGGATGTATTGCAATGCGATGTACTATATCGTATTGTATTGCATTGCATTGTGATGTATTGCGATGCATTGTACTATATTGTACTGTAATGAACTGTATTGTATTGTGTTGTGTCGTGTC
>NC_134883.1:44444173-44451673 GCF_041734735.1 Babylonia areolata
TGTTTACACAAGTGAGTCAAAAAGCTTTATTGGATAGTTTCAGTTTCAGTTTCTCAAGGAGGCGTCACTGCGTTTGGATAAAAATCCATATTATATATATGATGGTCGTGTCCGACTATGACCATCAGAACAGCAGAGGAGGCACCTGCTGTTCCGACTATTTGGGCTAGACTTTGATTATAGTGGAGAGTGTCTTGCCCAAGTTACACCCCCACTCTCTCGGTCAAGAGGGGTTTTAGGACAGTCGGCGTTGGGTTGATTCCCAAAGGCCAACTAGCCCACAAGGCTGCAGCACTAAGAGCCAGTGCAATTTTGCCTCCTAGTTTGAGAGTCACAGTCCTTCACAAAAGACTAAGCTGTAAATAATTTCCCTTTGACTGGAGAAACCATTGATAATACAGCTCTCACTTTGTTGTTGGCCCAAATGTAAATTTATGTCAATCTGTGATATAAGCCGAGTGTTGGGCCGAAAAAACAAACAAACGCTGCACCACATCTGCTGGGCAGATGACTGACCAGCAGCCATAACCCAACGCCATTGTCAGGCCATGAGAGCATGCTTGTATATTTCCTTTGCATATGCTTTGTATATTATGCTTGTGGAGTGATGGCCTAGAGGTAACGCGTCCGCCTAGGAAGCGAGAGAATCTGAGCGCGCTGGTTCGAATCACGGCTCAGCCGCCGATATTTTCTTCCCCCTCCACTAGACCTTGAGTGGTGGTCCCGTGTGCTAGCACGCACTTAGCGCACGTAAAAGAACCCACGGTAACAAAAGGGTTGCTCGTGACAAAATTCTGTGGAAAAATCCACTTCGATAGGAAAAACAAATAAAACTTCACGCAGGGAAGAAAAAAAAAAAGGGGGGGGGGAGAGGGGGGTGGCGCTGTAGTGAGGCGACGCGCTCTCCTTATGAAGAGCGGCCCGAATTTCACACAGAGAAATCTGTTGTGATAAAAAGAAATGTACCTATCAAGACTGTTTTTTATTTATTTATTTTTTTTTTAACTTGTTTTTTGTTTTGTTTTGTTTTTTGCTAGAAAACAACACTCTCGTTGCCATAGGTTCTTTTACACTGCGCCAAGTCCGTCCGTGCTGCACATCACGGGGACCTCGGTCTATCGTCTCATCTGAAAGACTAGACGCTCAGTTTGATTCTCCCAGTCAAACTTGGGGAGAAAGTGGCGAGAGCTGGGATCGATTCGAACCCACACCCCTCGCGGACTCTTCTCTGTTCTCGCAGCTGAGCGTCTTATTAACTCACTCAGTACGGCCAGTCTGCCACCACCTTTCTGGTCAATACAGCGTTGGATGGACAGGATCTGGGGATTCCAATTCCTGAAGGAAGGCCACCGTGAACTTGGAAGACCCTGCAAGCGCTTCATGGACACCTTGAAGACAAACCTCAAAGCCTGTGACATAAGACATCGCTTCATGGGAAACTGATGCCCTTGACCGCTCTCGCTGGAGGATGCTGTGCTCTGGTGGCATAAAGACGTTTGAAAACAAGAGAACGTTGGCCTATTAAGGAGAAGCGTGAGCGAAGGAAGCAGGGCTCAACTTCTGGAGATGTTTTCCCTTGCAACACCTGTGGGAAGTGCTGCGCATCCAGAATCGGCCTCTTCTCCCATATGAGGACACACACCGACAGATAAGCCTGCCTGCCTACTCATCCGTCGGACCGACGGGAGACTCCATCGGGTTCCAATCCTGGTCGTCGAGGCGCCTTATGGGTTAATTGATTAAGGGTGGAGGTGTTTTTTGTTTTTTGGGTTTTTTTTTCTCTCCGATCTACCAGGTCAACAGATGCTGTTGCAGACCTGCTAGTGTGTACAACTCTCTCGCTTGTGTGTATACAGCATACTTGCAGAAGGTGCAAAAACCGCAATGGTAAGCTTATAAGGCTCTTTTGTAAGGATCCATGTCAGCGTTCGGTGGGTTATGGGAAACAAAAAAACGAGAACATAGCCAGCATGCGCACTCCCGAAAATGGAGCACGGTTGCCTCTACTGCACGAAAAAGACCAGCTGTCCATACGAGTGAACATTGCAAATGAAGCCCACGGACGCAGAAGAAGGGGAAGAGGAGGAGGGGGAAGAGGAGGAGGAGGAGGGGGAAGAGGAGGAGGAGGGGGAAGAGGAGGAAAGAGGAGAGGGAAGAGAAGGAGGAGGAGGAGGGGGAAGAGGAGGGGGAAGAGGAGGAGGAGGAGGGGGAAGAGGAGGAGGAGGAGGGGGAAGAGAAGGAGGAGGAGGAGAAGGAGGAGGGGGAAGAGGAGGAGGAGGAGGGGGAAGAGGAGGAGGAGGAGGGGGAAGAGAAGGAGGAGGAGGAGGAGGAGGAGGGGGAAGAGAAGGAGGAGGAGAGGGAAGAGGAGGAGGAGGAGAAGGAGGAGGAGGAGGACGAGATGAAGAAGAAGAAGAAGGAAAAGCAGGAGGAGGAGGAGAAAATGGCGGAGTAGGAGGACGGGCAGGAGGAAGAGGAGAAGAAGTAGAAGAAGAAGAGGAGGAGGAGGAGGAGCAGATGAAGAAGAAGAGAACAAGAAGAACAAGAAGAGGAGGAGAAGGAGGAGAACCCTTGCGGCTTACAGGAGAGACGGGAGCCGAGCTGGCTTTGCTCTGTGCGTGGAAAAAGAAAAAAAAAATCATTTTGTCCTACGACCAAGCAGCTAGACACCGCGGCATAAAATAGGCGAGGTCACCAGCTGATGCAGATTATTTGTATTTGTATTTCTTTTTATCACAACACATTTCTCTGTGTGAAATTCGGGCTGCTCTCCGCAGGGAGAGCGCGTCGCTATACTAAAGCGCCACCCCCTTTTTTTTTCTTTTTTTTTTGAAGGGGAGGGCGTGTATTTTTTCCTGCGTGCAGTTTTATTTATTTTTCCTATCAAAGCGGATTTTTCTACAGAATTCTGCCAGGTACAACCCTTTTGTTGCCGTGGGTTCTTTTACGTGCGCTAAGTGCATGCTAGCACACGGGACCTCGGTTTATCGTCTCATCCGAATGACTAGCGTCCAGACCACCACTCAAGGTCTAGTGGATTGGGAGAAAATATCGGCGGCTGAGCCGTGATTCGAAGCCAGCGCGCTAAGATTCTCTCGCTTCCTAGGCGGACGCGTTACCTCTAGGCCATCACTCCAGTTGTCATGCCACCCCAGAAACAGAAAGTGTGTGGACATTAACGGAAAAAGAAAAGAAAAGAAAAAGAAAAAAAATACCAAGTCTTTTATCATACTCTACTGTGTATATAAGTATACTTTCACAGCTCAATGCAAAACAGAGAGAGAGAAAAAAAAATTGCAATTCATACGAAAAAAAAAAAAAGAAAGAAAAGAAAAGAAACAGTGTTCTTATTTTGTTTCAAACATTCTCCTTTTCTGCTTTTTTCATTTTTTTTCTCTCTCGTAATTTCGCGTATTTATTTTTTTAATCTGTTTATGTTAATTCATTTCTCTTCTTTTTTCTTTTTTTTCTTTTTTTTTGCGGGGGGAGGGGGGGGCTTGGGGGGGGGGGAGGGGGCTAAGGTTTTAACCAGTCAATTTAGAGTACAAATTTGCCTTATGCTATAAACACAGAAAAGACAGTGGCTAAGAATAGCTGGGGATTCCCCCCCCCCCCCCCCTGCAATTTATAGAAAACTATGGCCTATCCTACCACCGGACATTAAGAGCAGTAGGTTCATGGATAACAGACCAACAATGAATGGTCACCTTTCAGTGACATGGGTCCTCTGCCACGCTTGTGCAGTAAATGCGAGCTTGGCGCTGAAAGGGTTAAGTACACCTCCTACGGCAGACTTTCATGGCCCGTAGGGTCATATACAAAAGAAGTAATTCAGGAACCTGCAGCCTGCCTGTTACATTTTCTTATCTTTTAAAGCAGATGTGGTATATATGGGTCAGTCTGAGCGCTTTGACGGACCTCTGAAAACACACGGTGGTTTGACATGAAAGTGCAATATGATCGCTGCAGGAAAAAAAGGGGGGGGGGGGGAAACATATGTTGAGTTTTTGCTGTTTTATTTTTGTTGCTGTTTTTTTGTTTTGTTTTTTGTTTTGACAAATCTCCACTTGTTTCTGGAGTAAAGAAGAAGAAGAAGAAAAAATAAATAAAAAAAGAAGAAAGAAAAAACAAAAACAAAAAGAAAACGTATATACATACTAATAGATATACGAAACAGGTTTTCAACAAAAAATGCCCCCTACCACTTTTCACTCTGTGTGTGTGTGTGTGTGTGTGTGTGTGTGTGTGTGTGCGTGTGTGTGTGTGTGTGTGTGCGTGCGTGCGTGCGTGCGTGTACATTGTGTGTGTGTGTGTGTGTGTGTGTGTGTGTGTGTGCGCGCGCGCGCATGCGTGTGCATGTGTGCGTGGGTATTCACGTATGTTTGTTTGTGTGAGTATGCGCGGGCATACAAACATAAAACACATCACAGCACCAAGCAACACAGCACAACACAATACTGCTCTCTCGGACACCACACTACTTGACACAACAACCGACACTTCACACCTGACACAACACAGCACAGCACAACACACAGTACAAACACAACGCACCACAACACAGCACTGTACAACACAGCAAAACACACAGTACAAACACAACGCACCACAACACAGCACTGTACAACACAGCAAAACACACAGTACAAACACAACGCACTATAGCACAGCCCATCACCACACACAGTACAAACACAACAGCACAGCACAGCACAGCACAACAACGACACGGCACAGCACAGCACACCACAGCACAACAACAACATAAAAACAACACAGCACACTACACCACAGCACAGCACAGCACAACAACGACACGGCACAGCACAGCACACCACAGCACAACAACAACATAAAAACAACACAGCACACTACACCACAGCACAGCACAGCACACTACACCACAGCAACAACAACACAGCACACTACACCACAGCACAGCACAGCACAGCACAGCAACACAGCGCACTACACCACAGCACAGCACAGCACAGCAACACAGCACACTACACCACACCACAGCACACTACACCACACCACAGCACACTACACCACAGCACAACACAGCACAGCAACAACAACACAGCACACTACACCACAACACAGTACACCACAGCACAGCACAACACAGTACACCACAGCACAACACAACACAGCACAACACAGCACACTACACCACAGCACAACACAGCACAGTACACCACAGCACACTACACCACACCACAGTACACCACAGCACAACACAGCACACTACACCACAGCACAACACAGTACACCACAGCACAACACAGCACAGTACACCACAGCACACTACACCACACCACAGTACACCACAGCACAACACAGTACACCACAGCACAACACAGCACACTACACCACAGCACAACACAGCACAGTACACCACAGCACACTACACCACACCACAGTACACCACAGCACAACACAGCACACTACACCACAGCACAACACAGTACACCACAGCACAGCACAACACAGTACACCACAGCACAACACAGCACACTACACCACAGCACAGTACACCACAGCACACTACACCACACCACAGTACACCACAGCACAACACAGCACACTACACCACAGCACAACACAGTACACCACAGCACAGCACAACACAGTACACCACAGCACAACACAGCACACTACACCACAGCACAACACAGCACAGTACACCACAGCACACTACACCACACCACAGTACACCACAGCACAACACAGCACACTACACCACAGCACAACACAGTACACCACAGCACAGCACACTACACCACAGCACAACACAGCACACTACACCACACCACACTACACCACAGCACACTACACCACAGCACAACACAGCACAGTACACCACAGCACACTACACCACAACACAGCACACTACACCACAGCACACCACAGCACAGTACACCACAGCACACTACACCACAGCACACTACACCACAGCACAACACAGCACACTACACCACAGCACACTACACCACAGCACAACACAGCACAGTACACCACAGCACACTACACCACAACACAACACAGCACACTACACCACAGCACAACACAGCACACTACACCACAACACAACACAGCACACTACACCACAGCACACTACACCACAACACAGCACACTACACCACAGCACACTACACCACAGCACACTACACCACAGCACAACACAGCACACTACACCACAGCACACTACACCACAGCACAACACAGTACACCACAGCACAACACAGCACACTACACCACAGCACAACACAGCAAAGTACACCACAGCACACTACGCCACAGCACAACACAGCAAAGTACACCACAGCACAACACAGCACACTACGCCACAGCACAACAGCACAGCACACTACAACACAGCACACTAAACTACAGCACAGCACAACAACACAGCACAGTACACCACAGCACAACACAGCACAGTACACCACAGCACAACACACCACAGCACAACAGCACAGCACAACAACAACACAGCACACTAAACTACAGCACAGCACAACAACACAGCACAGTACACCACAGCACAACACAGCACAGTACACCACAGCACAGTACACCACAGCACAACACCACAGCACACTACACCACAGTACAGCACAACAACACACCACAGCACACTAAACCACAGCACAGCACAGCACAACACAACACAACACACCTCACAACCATTTCACACACTTTGAGTGACTCAAACTTTTTGAAGTCTGATCTCTGGTTCTGTCTCTCTGGTTTTTGGGGGTCATTTCTCCTCGATATCTTTGCCTCGGAACTCAAGAGTCTCTTCCAACTCACAGAGGCCATTCTAATGCTTCAATAAACAGAAATATAAAAAAAAGAAATAAAGGGGAAAAAAAGAAGAAAAGAAAAGAAAAAAAAAAAATATATATAAAAGAAAAGAGAAGAAAATTGAACATTGCACTACCCGCCACCAAAAACAAACCCATATTCCATCGCGTGTGTGTTGATGTGTGTGTGTGAGTGTGTGTGTGTGTGTGTGTATGTGTGTGTGTGTGTGTGTGTGTGTACGCGCGCGCGCGCGCGTGTGTGTGTGTGTGTGTGTGTGTGTGTGTGTTTACGTGTGTGTGTTTACGTGTGTGTGTGTGTGTGTGTGTGGACAGGGGTAGGGGGTAGGGTGACCTACTCAACTGAACCCACTAACCCTAGTCTCTCAAGAGAGTACACAGAATCCCTTATATTCTTCAAGAAAAGAACCCCCCCCCTCCCCCCCACCACCACCACCACCACCACCACCCCATGCTCCCCCCCCCCACCCGCTCCACCACCCCCCTCCTCCGCGCCAACACAGAGTTCCAATTATCATATAGGACTCTCCTTTCCACCCCCCCCCCCCCCTCTGCCCGCTAACACAGAGTTCCAATTATCATATAGGACTCTCCTCTCCACCCCCCCCCCATCCCTCTCTCCCCTACCAACACCCCACACCCCACCCTTTCCATAACCACTTTCCTTCTTTCG
>NC_134883.1:44461673-44466673 GCF_041734735.1 Babylonia areolata
TATTTTTCTCAAGACTAAGCGCGTTGAGTTACGCTGCTGGTCAGGCATCTGCTTGCTTGGCAGATGTGGTGTAGCGTATATGGATTTTTTTCCGAACGCAGTGACGCCTCCTTGAGCTACTGAAACTGAACTGAAACTGTTTAACTTTCTGACGATGCTCAATTTGACCCCAGTCCATCGTGTCAACGTATAGCCTGGCTGTCCACCATTGTTGCGCGGAGCAGTATTCTCTATACAAGGGACGAGGTATGAATTTTGCACGCACGCACACACACACACACACACACACATACACACACACACACACACACACACACACACACACACACACACACTCACACACACACACACACACACAAACAACTAAAAAGGGGCCAAAATTTCCACAGGTGAAGACTTTTCTGTCGTGTTAGAAAAAAAAAATAAAGCACCAAAAATCTCCAACTCGTCCCGCAACTAAAGACCCATTGTTGCGCGGAGCAGTATTCTCTATACAAGGAACAAGGTAAGAATTTTGCAAAGCAAAAAATAAAAACAACTGAAAAGAGGCCAAATTTTCCACAGGTGAAGACTTTTCTGTCGTGTTAGAAAAAAAAAACAAAAAAGAAAAAAAAAACAACAACCAAAAATCTCCAACTTGTCCCGCAACTAAAGACCCATTGTTGCGCGGAGCAGTATTCTCTATACAAGGGGCAAGGTAAGAATTTTGCCAAGCAATAAACTGAAAAGGGGCCAAAATTTCCACAGGCGAAGACTTTTCTGTCGTGTTAGAAAAAAAAAAAGAAAAAAAAAGCAACAACCAAAAATCTCCATTTTGTCCCGCAACTAAAGACCCATTGTTGCGCGGAGCAGTATTCTCTACACAAGGGGCAAGGTAAGAATTTTGCAAAGCAAAAAAACCTGAAAAGGGGCCAAAATTTCCACAGATGAAGACTTTTCTGTCCGTGTTAGATAAAAAAAAAAAAGAAAAAAAAAAAGCAACAACCAAAAGTCTCAAACTTGTCCCGCAACTAAAGACCCATTGTTGCGCGGAGCAGTATTCTCTATACAAGGGGCAAGGTAAGAATTTTGCAAAGCAAGAAAAATTGAAAAGGGGCCAAATGAAAACTTTTCTGTCCGTGTTAGAAAAAGCAAAAACAAAAAAAACAACAACCAAAAAACCCCAACTTGTCCCGCAACAAAAGACCGCAAGATCTCAGAACACAAAAAAGGGGTCAGTGATTTACGACAATATTTTCATTGATGGAAAATAAAATTCGGTCTGAATTATAGCGATAATCTGGTTCACCTGGGATTTTCCTATCGAGGTCCGATCGGCCCTTGTGGAAAAAAAAAAAATGTGCCCCCGTCAGGCACCGACAATTCTTACTTCATCACGTATTTGCCATTCGATCAGGCAGTCATTATCCTTCTCTCCATGCCACATTTTAATTAATTAGTCGAGGATTCATGGAATGGTGCTAATCGTATGTGATTAGTTTCCATTGTCATGCTTCCTACGCAGTCAGAACGAATTGTGATCAGACTTTTTTCTTTAGCTGCACCCTTGTGGTAAAGAATAGAGGTAGAACCAGGTAAAGTGATCACTGCATGCACCAGCAACAATGGTGCTGTTTTGTGGGCGACTGTGACGAAGGAATGAACAATGGGAACTCTTTGTATCAGCTCGTATTTCTGTTGTCTGAATTGGCTAAGTTGACCACAACCATCATCTCTTTGTTTGTGTCAGCTGGTATTTCTGTTGTCTGAATTGGCTGAGGTGACCACAACCATCATCTCTTTGTGTCAGCTCGTATTTCTGTTGTCCGAATTGGCAACAACCATCATCTTTGTCTGCTTTTGATCTTTCAACCTTTTTTGTTTGTTTGCTATTTAATTCTGGTTCTAGTAGTAGTTGTTTTTGTTGTTGTTGTTTTGTTCTTGTTGTTCATCATCGTCTTATCCTTCGAATTATTTCTTTTTTGTTGTTCGTATTGTTGTTCTTGTTGCTGTTGTTCTTGTTATTGTTCGTTTTCTCTATTGCAGTTGGGAAATCATTTACAGCTTAAGTCTTTTGTGAAGGACGAAGACTCTCAAACTAGGAGGCAAAATTGCACTGGCTCTTAGTGCTGCAGCCTTGTGGGCTAGTTGGCCTTTGGGGACCATCCCAACGCCGACTGTCCTAAAAACCCTCTTGGCCGAGAGAGTGGGGATGTAACTTGAGCAAAACACTCTCCACTAGCACTATAATCACATTCTAGCCCAGATAGTCGAGACAGCAGTTACTTCTTCTGCTGTTCTGCTGGTCATTGTCGAATACGACTACACTACACTATATACATACTACACTACAATACATTACACTACATACACACTGCACTACACTACACTACACTACACTATAAAGACGCAGAAGAAACAACAACCAAACTGCCAGTGGTTGTGACAACCTAATTTCATTGCTGAAAGGTTCCTCCTACCTCTCTCGCCACAGGGCCAAAATAACGCAGCGTGAAATAAAGTCTCACTCGACAAGGTTCGGTGAGTAAGTGAATTCTGACAAATCATATTAAAAAGCAAAACAAAAACAAAAACAACAAAAAAAATTGTTGAAGAATGCTGACAGCAGTGTCAGCAATCTTCATAACCATAAACCATCCTTTTCGCCCCACCCTCCTCCCCACCCTCCCCACTCTGTCTGTCTGTCTCTCTGTGCGCGTGTCTTTCTCTTTGTATTTATTTGCCTGTCTGTGTGTCTGTCGGTCTTTCTTCTTCTTCTTCTTCTTCTGCAGTGTCAGTATAGTCTTACTATGCACCACCACAGCTGCAATGTGCAGAATTCAGTGTGGAACAAACATGCAGCGAAGTAACTGCTTTCCGTTTCAACGGAGCATTGTTTTTCCACCAACCGTTGCCTAAAAATACATTCAAGGGAGGTAACTTTCAGTCCCTACATTACACCTCCCCCCCTCCTTCTCTTCCTCCTGTTACTTCTTCCTGTTGTGGGGGTTTAGACCTTGGGGAGCAGGGACCTAGGAGAACAATAACAACTGCGGGAACATGGACCTTGGTGGGGAATGATACAGACCTGGGGGGGGGGACACAGATATGTGGGAAATAATAATCATTGACCTGGCGGAAACATGGACACGCTCCCTCACCTATGACGGCCGGTTATGTATGAGCTTATATCACAGACTGACATAAGTTGACAATTGGGCTTTACAGTAAAGTGAGAGCTGTATTACTACTACTACTACTACTACTACTACTCATATATGGATGTGAGACATGGACACTGATGGCAGAAACAGAAAGAAGAATCCAAGTGCTTGAGGAGACTACTACACATCATCTACAAGGAGCACAAGACAAATGACTATGTGCGGAACCTGGTCAGCAACCTTGTTGGGCCCCAAGAACCACTGCTGGCGACTGTCAAACGACGGAAGACGGCATGGTTTGGTCACGTCATACGACATAACACCCTCTCCAAAACCATCCTGCAAGGGACTGTAGAGGGAGGGCGCAGACGGGGGCGGCAGAGAAAGAGCTGGTCCGACAACGTCAAGGAATGGACCAAAATGACGATGCCAGATCTCCTCACGACAGCTGCCAACAGAACGGCGTGGCGAGCTATGACACCTTCCTCATGTCCCCCCAACGACCCCAGCGGTCAAGGGAATGAGTGAGTGAGTGAGTGAGAGCTGTATGATCAATGGTTTCTCCAGTCAATGGGAAATCATTTACAGCTTAAGTCTTTTGTGAAGGACTACGACTCTCAAACTAGGAGGCAAAACTGCACTGGCTCTTAGTGCTGCAGCTTGTGGGGAGAGGGCGGGGCGGGGGGCAAGACGGGGGGGGGGCTAGTTGGGAACCATCCCCCCCCAACGCCGACTGTCCTAAGAACCCTTTTGGCCGAGAGAGAGGGGGGATGTAAGTTGGGGGGGGGGTGGCCAAGAAAAACACTCTTCTCGCACTATCAACAAATTCTAGCCCAGATTAGTCGGGACAGCAGTTACCTCCTCTGCTGTTCAGAGTGACGTAGCCAAACACTGACTGACTATCATACAATTAATTATAGGATCCTCGCTCTCGGGCAATCTGTCGCGAAGTTTTCCCTTGTTCTACAAAGCTCGGTTAGAAGAGAAGAGTATTGCAAATACTCATATGTGTAAGCCATTGAACTCATATGGTGCAGAAATTATTGGATACCAGTCGCTGTGATAATATTATTATTATTATTACTACTACCTTTTTATATTACAATTATTATTTATATATTTATTTATGTATTTATTTATTTATTTATGTACGCTTATAGTTGACTTCATCAAGTTTTTGCGCCTTATACACATTATTAGTAGTGGTAGTGGTAGTAGTAGTTTTTTGTTGTTGTTGTTGGTTTTTTTGTTGTTGTTTTTTGTTTGTTTGGTTTTTTGGTGGTGGTTTTTTTTATCTATTATTTATTCACCTTTTTTTTGTCTTTTTTTTCTCTCAAGGCCTGACTAAGCGCCGGTTGGGTTACGCTGCTGGTCAGGCATCAGTCTGCTTGGCAGATGTGGTGTAGCGTATATATGGATTTTGTCCGAACGCAGTGACGCCTCCTTGAGCTACTGAAAACTGAAAAAAAAAACCCAACTGAAACTGTGATAGTCACACCACACAAAATGCGAGCAATGCGTGAGAGGAAAAGTAAGAGGCACTGTGGGCTCACAGGACTTAATAATACAACGATGTCATCACAAGTGGCGCCATCCGGTCAATACGCTCCGCCAGACAGACTGGCGGAGACACTGGCAAAGTCAGGAATTTCAAGGACTGTGAAAGATTAGCGAGTATCACGTGCGTGCTTTAAGGGTCTGTAATTCCTCCGCGTGCGAGTGTGTGTGAGTGTGTGTGTGTGTGTGTAGTATGTGTGTGTGTGTGTGTGTGTGTGTGTGTGTGTGTGTGTGTGTGTGTGTGTGTGTGTGTGTGTGTGTGTGTGTGTGTGTGTGTGTGTGTGTGTGCAGTGTGTGTGT
>NC_134883.1:44469173-44474173 GCF_041734735.1 Babylonia areolata
ACACAGAGAGAAAGAGAGAGAGAGAGAGAGAGAGAGAGAGAGAGAGAGAGAAAGAGACAGACAGTCAGAGAGAGAGAGACAGACAGAGAGAAAAAGAGAGAGACAGAGAGAGTCACAGAGAGAGAGAGTCAGAGAGAGTCACGGAGAGAGAGACACAGAGAGAGAGAGAGCGCGCGAGACAGATACAGACAGAGAGAGAGAGAGACAGAGATAGAGATAGAGAGAGACAGTGAACGGTGAGTTTGACGTGTCTATGGTGTAAAAGACACCCCCCTTTAACTCACTCAGTACGGCCAGTCCTCTCTTCTCCTCTACACAGACCCCTCAGATGTCCAGTGCCTGTCTGTATGACCCAACCTTTAGCTTCCGTCGTCAGAATTGTGGTATTCTTTGTCAACATTCACCTCTTCAGCATAAGGGCCTTCCGCTTGCAAAATTTTTTAATATGGTAATTGGGGTGAAACGCTGTTAACGTCGTCTCTTTCGCCGTTCGTATGGAGAGAGTTAAATCAGGGAAATAACCGTCAAGTTATATTGATAAGTCCTGACCATAATGGTGGACATGTCGTGCTGGTTGAGAGTGCAAGAGTGTTACCATCTGGTGTGTTTTGTGTTGTGTGGGGTTGGGGGGGGAGAGGCGGAAGGGGGGAGTGGTTGGCTGATGACGTCATTTAGGGGGCATGGGTTTTGTCTGGAACACGTGTGAATAACCTTACAAAGAGGAGAGAGAGAGAGAGAGAGAGAGAGAAAGAGAGACAGACAGAAACAGAGAGAGAGAGACAGAGACAGACAGAGACAGAGAGACAGAGACAGAGACAGAGACAGAGACAGAGACAGACAGAGACAGAGAGAGACAGAGACAGAGACAGAGAGAGAGGTGGCGGGTTGGAGGGGGCAGACGGACGGAGGGGGAGAGAGAGAGTGAGAAACAGAAAGAGAGAGACAGAGAAAGACAGAAATAGAGAATTGGGATATGGACTTTAGGGGGGGGGGGGTGGGGGGCTGGGGGGGATTCCTTGATGAATTTACAGAAAATTTGTCTATTTTTAAGGAGTACCAGCTTGAGCCCCCGTTTATGAAGATTCTGTAATGGCATCATGGTGTTCGCACTTACGGAATCCCATAGGGTTGATGCACAATCTATTGTAGACTGGATATGTGCTTTAAAAAAAAAAAAATTTCCGTGAATGAAGGTCAAGGAAATGTTTGATTTTGGACAGCTGATGGGTTTTCTGGGCTGTCTTTTTTGCAAAGGGAATTTATGTAAGAATTCCAAGTGAGATTGTTGTCAATTATGATCCCCAGAACTTTGTGATCATTTACCTGTTCAATAGGTTCGCCTTTAATTTGGATGGAAGGAAAATTATGTATAGTGTTTTGCCTCTTTTGTCTGGTTGTGATTAACATGCATTTTGTTTTGTTTTTTGTGGGTGAAGAGACATGTGGTTTAGTTCGGTCCATCTAACAAGCTCATCAGTACTTTCTTGTAAATCTTTTGCAAGAGTAACAATGTCAGTATGAGAAGTGTGCACTGTTGTATCATCCGCAAAAAAAAGTTCGCAGACGGATTTCATATGGAGCGGTAGGTCGTTTATATATATATCGAGAATAGTAAAGGGCCTAGAATAGACCCCTGAGGAATGCATAATCAAGTGTTGTTGGTGCGGAGATTGATGTACTCATTTGTCACTCATTGTTGTCTGTTTGTCATATAGGATTTAAGCAAACTAAGACAATCGGTTGACAGACCATATAGTTCCAGTTTTCTAAGTAAGAATGAGAGAGAGAGAGAGAGAGAGAGAGAGAGAGAGAGAGAGAGAGAGAGAATGAATGAGAGAGAATGAGAGAGAGAAAGAGTGTGAGAGAGTGTGAGGGCAAAAGGATATGCTACAATTTCTTTTTAACCATGCCCACAACAACATGTTAATATTTTTTTTTTTTTTTTTTAGAAACAGTAAAACAACAACAATTTCTAAAACAAAACAACAACAAAATACACGTAGAAGAAAGCAGAAGAAAGGAGAAGAACAAAGAAGAAAAAATGTACAAAGGAAGAGGAGAAGGAGGAGAATAAAGGAAAACAATAAAGGAATAAGAAAAGAAAAGAAAAAAAAGGAAGAACGAACGAACGAAAGAAAAACAACCATTAACTCGATAAAATCGTAACCCTAGCTGAAGGGATTTGAGAAACAAACCAAGTGATCATTAAAAAAACAAAAACAAAAAAACAACAACAAACAATGCAGACCACACGCTTTGAGTGCGATAATGATTTCATTAAACAGGTACAAACGAATAAACAAGTACTCTTTACATTTTAACTCTCTCCATACGAACGGCGAAAGAGACGACGTTATAACAGCGTTTCACCCCAATTACCATCATCCAAATATTGCAAGAGGAAGGCTCTCATACTGAAGAGGTGAATGTTGACAAAAGAATACCACAATTCTGACGACGGAAGCTAAAGGTTGGGTCATTCAGACACCCACTGGACATCCGAGGGGTCTGTGTAGAGGAGAAGAGAGGACTGGCCGTACTGAGTGAGTTAAAATTAACCTTCGATGTGAAGGCTCTGAAAGATATGAGAGAAACACACATAATTATTATAATACATTCGGCCCGCGCCCAAATAATCACCACCGACACCTTTGCCTCTTGACACTGACGTCAGATAATGTTATCGATCACCGATGAGGTTGTGAGAAATTGTTCTCTCCGTGTCTGTGCAAAGATGACTGAATGACTGCGATCCTAATCTTTCCGATCACATTGCCTTCATGCTCATGACTGGTTTTATCCATTAATTACGTTTTGATCTTTCTTCTTTTCTGTAACTTAACATCCCATCCCTTCCTCCCTGCAAAGACGTGTACATTGTGTTAAGCGCTGATCTAATTTGTGTGTGTGTGTTTGTTCGTGTGTAAACTGTTGTGTATATATATATATATATATTTTTTTTTTTTTTGAGTGCGTCCATTTATGGGGAACTGTCACTAAAAAAAAGAAAATGTGTATGTATACCGTTCGCATGCCCATTTATAATGGACCAAAGACCTGATGTGAAAAAAACAACAACCTATAATAAAAATATTATAGACTCTTCTTGACTCGACTCGACTCTCTCTCTCTCTCTCCCTCTCTCTCTCTCTCTCTCTCCCTCCCTCCCTCTGTGTCTGTCTGTCTGGTGGAATAATCGGAAAATACTGATGTATTTTGATTGTGCCTGTTACTTGCTGATCAGTTACAGTCGATAATAAAAATGTTGTCTTCTCTCTCTCTCTCTCTCTCTCTCTCTCTCTCTCTCACGTGTTCAGTCGGTGACACCACCACTTCGTCCTCCCTCGCCCCCCACCCCCACCCCCCGCGATTCCCGCCACGTGTGTGTGTGTGTGTGTGTGTGTGTGTGTGTGTGTGTGTGTGTGTGTGTGTGTGTGTGTGTGTGTGTGTCTGTCTGTCTGTCTGTTGTGTCTGTGCTGTGTCTGTGTCTGTGTGTCCGTGTCTGTGTGTCCGTGTCTGTGTGTCCGTGTCCGTGTGTCCGTGTCCGTGTGTCCGTGTGTCCGTGTCCGTGTCCGTGTCGTGTCGTATTATTGCGCTGTGTTGTGTTGTGTTGTGTTGTGTTGTATTATATTGTGTTGTGTTGTATTGTGTTGTGTTGTGTTGTATTGTGTTGTGTTGTATTGTATTGTATTGTACTGCATTACATTGTATAATATTGCATCGCATAACATTGTATATTGTACTGTACTACATTGTATTGTATTGTCTTGCATCGCACTGCATTGCATTGTATTGCATTGCGTTACACTGTATTGCATTGTACTATACTGCAATGTGCTGTACTGCCTTGCATTATAGTGTATTGCATTGTAATGCACTGTGTTGTACTAATTAATACACACACACACACAAAAAAAACCCATCTTTAATCAACATTGTAATGTAATTCTATCAAAACGCATAAACAATACAATCCCCCCCCCACCACCACCACCACCACCCAAAAACCCCACCAAAAAACAAAACAAAACTTGCGGTGACCAAATCCCCCATGTCAATACACAAGCCAAACCCTAAAACCCTAAACAAGATGATGACGGGGCATAAACCTTTGCACACCAGCTGATGAGAACATTGCGTTCTGCATCACTGCAACAGGGGCATTGAGATAAAAAAAAATTTAAAAATTAAAAAAAAAGAAGAAGAAGAAGAAGAAGAAAGAGGAAGAGAAGAAGAAGAAGAAGAAGAAGAAGAAGAAGAAGAAGAAGAAGAAGAAGAAGAAAGAAGAAGAAGAAGAAGAGGAGGAGGAGGAGAAGAAGAAGAAGAAGAAAGAGGAGGAGGAGGAGGAAGAGGAGGAGGAGGAGGAGCAGAAGAAGAAGAAGAAGGAGGAGGAGGAGGAGAAGAAGACGAAGAAGAAGAAGAAGAAGAAGAAGAAGAAGAAGAGAAGAAGAAGAAGAAGAGGAGAAGGAGAAGAAGAAGAAGATGAAGAAGAAGAAGGAGGAGGAAGAGGAAGAGGAGGAGGAGAAGACGAAGAAGACGAAGAAGAAGGATGAGGAGAAGAAGAAGAAGAAGAAGAAAGAGGAGAAGGACGAGCAGAAGAAGAAGAAGAAGAAGAAGAAGAAGAAGAAAGAGGAGAAGGAGGAGGAGGAGGAGCAGAAGAAGAAGAAGGAGGAGGAGGAGGAGAAGAAGAAGAAGAAGAGAGAGGAGGAGGAGGAGGAAGAGGAGGAGGAGGAGGAGCAGAAGAAGAAGAAGAAGAAGAAGAAGAAGAAAGAGGAGGAGGAGGAGGAGGAGCAGAAGAAGAAGAAGGAGGAGGAGGAGGAAGAGGAGGAGGAGAAGACGAAGAAGACGAAGAAGAAGAAGAAGAAGAAAGAGGAGGAGGAGAAGAAGGAGAAGAAGAAGAAGAAAAAGAAAGAAAAGAAAGAAAAAAAAAAGAAATTGATACAGGATGTCAGCTATGCAGAAAGTCAACAGAAAAATCGTGTCAAACAAGTATATTATTT
>NC_134883.1:44479173-44484173 GCF_041734735.1 Babylonia areolata
TGTGTGTGACACAGAGAGAGAGAGAGAGAGAGAGAGAGAGAGAGTGTGTGTGTGTGTGTGTGTGTGTGTGTGTGTGTGTGTGTGTGTGTATGTGTGTGTGTGGTCACATTTTGCTGTATGTAACATTGATGTAATGTTTTCTGTTAACAAAAGCGTTTTTTTGTAAAGCACCTGGAGCAGATTTCTGGATAGTGTGCTATATAAGTATCCATTATTTATTTATTCTTTTTATTACTCTAATTTAGCATAATATACTGCACTGCACTTACGATGCTGAGCTCTCTCTCTCTCTCTCTCTCTCTCTCTCTCTCTCTCTCTCTCTCTCTCTATCTATATATATATATATATATATTTATATATACACCGTGCTGTTTTGTACTGCACGTACTGTAATTGACTAATATATGTCACTGTACTGCACTGCACATTTTCGTACTCTGTTACAATGCTCTGTACTGTATTATACTATACTTTCCTGCATGTAATGGCACTTTTTTTTTTTTTTATTGTGCCGCGTGTACTGTAATGCGCCGCATTGCACTGCAATGTACTCTACTCCACTGCTTGTACTTCACTATGCGGTATTTGAGCTGTACTGTGCTGCATAGCTGCTCTCAGTGTACTATACTGCAGTGTACAGTACCGTGTGGTGCAATCGTTCTGCAACTGCAACTGTACTGTACTATAATGCGTTGTGATGTAGTGTCCAGTTATGAACAGAACTAAGCTGAACAGTATATATATATATATATATATATATATATATATATATATATATATATATATATATATATATATACCGTGCCGTCACTACAACACTACACGCAACGACACCATCCGAACAGAACGCCAGAGTCACAATGAATCTCTTCAGCTGGGAGGTTACCAGTGTATGACTCAGCTTCCAGCGAGCGCAAGTCCAACATCTCCACACACATCCCGGATTCGTCCGTCAGTACTGGTACAACAGGACAATCACTTCCGGTTGCCGGAAGTGGCGAAGCAGGCCTGGGAAGGACCGCAGACCCCGTGACGTTTGATTGGCCATCAAACAGCAGGAGTGGTGGTGGGTCGCTGGGTCGTTTGAGAGAGAGAGAGAGACACACACACACAGAGACAGAGAGAGAGAAAGAGGGGAGGAAGGGAGAGAGGCATTGAGAGGGAGAGGGGGGGGGGAGAGAGAGAGGGGGGGAGAGAGAGAGAAAGAGGGGAGGGAGGGAGAAAGGCATTGAATAAAAGAGAGGGGAGAGAGAGAGAGAGAGAGAGACAGAGAGAGACACAGAGAAAGAGGGGAGGAAGGGAGAGAGGCACTGAGAGAGAGAGGGGGGGGGGAGAGAGAGGGGGGAGAGAGAGGGGGGAGAGAGAGGGGGAGAGAGAGGGGGAGATAGAGAGGGGGGTAGAGAGAGAGAAAGAGGGGAGGAAGGGAGAGAGGCACTGAGGGGGGGGGAGAAGAGAGGGGGAGAGAGAGGGGGAGAGAGGGGAGTAGAGAGAGAGAAAGAGGGGAGGGAGACAGAGAGAGAGGGGGGGGAGAGAGAGGGGGGAGAGAGGGGGAGAGAGAGGGGGAGAGAGAGGGGGAGAGAGAGGGGGGAGGTAGAGAGAGAGAAAGAGGGGAGGGAGGGAGGGAGAGAGACATCGAGAGAGAGAGAGAGAGAGAGAAAGGGCGGACGTGGAATGAGATAGACATCGAGAGAGAGAGAGGGGGGGGTGGAGAGAGATGGAGAGAGAGAGAGGGGGAAAGAGAGAGGGGTGGGAGAGAGGAGGAGGGGGGGGGAGGTTCTTGTCAACGATACAGTCCGAATGCCTTCAAAATAAAACTCACTCTGCCTCTGCACTCTGTTTCTCTCCCATCTCTCTCTTTCCTCCCCCTCCCTCTCTCTCACACACACACACACACACACCTTTCTCTTCCCCTCTCTCTCTCTTTTTCTCAGTGTCTCTGTGTCTGTATTTCTGTCTGTGTGTTTTTCTTTTTTTTCTCTCTCTTTCGCTCTTCTTGTACAATCATGGAGCATGTAATGTTGGTGCATTTATTTTGTATGTATGTTTATCTCTCTCTCTCCCCCCCCCCTCTCTCTCTCTCTCTGTCTCTCTCTCACTCTCTCTAACGAACGAGAAGAAGAAAATGAACTGATACTGCTTGATTTCACTCTAACCCTCTTGAAATAAAATTCGTGTCGTGTCGTGTCGTGTCGTTTCTTCAGTCGTCTGTCTCAGTCCTGACATCTCCCTTTGCTGTTTTTTTTATTTATTTGTTACTACTACTACTACTACTACTACTACTACTACTACTTTTTTTTATTATTCATTTATGTACGCTTATAGTTGACTTCATCAAGTTTTTGCGTCTTATACATATTATTATTATTAGTTTTTTTATGTATTGACCTCTTATTTATTCACCTTTTTCTTTTTCTTTTTTCTCAAGGCCTGACTAAGCGCTTTGGGTTACGCTGCTGGTCAGGCATCTGCTTGGCAGATGTGGTGTAGCGTATTATGGATTTATCCGAACGCAGTGACGCCTCCTTGAGCTACTGAAACCGAAAACTGAAAACTGAAACCCTTTGCTGTTGCCTGGACGAAAAGCAACAATGTCAAACGTCGTAATTTGTCCGTCTTTATGTCTGTCTGTTTGCCTGTACTGTCTATCTGTGGAGTGATGGCCTGGAGGTAACGCGTCCGCCTAGGAAGCGAGAGAATCTGAGCGCGCTGCTCGAATCAATCTGAGGGTCCCGGGTTCGAATCACGGTGACGGCGTCTGGTGGGTGAAGGGTGGAGATTTTTACGATCTCCCAGGTCAACATATGTGCAGACCTGCTAGTGCCTGAACCCCCTTCGTGTGTATATGCAAGCAGAAGATCAAATACGCACGTTAAAGATCCTGTAATCCATGTCAGCGTTCGGTGGGTTATGGAAACAAGAACATACCCAGCATGCACACCCCCGAAAACGGAGTATGGCTGCCTACATGGCGGGGTAAGAACGGTCATACACGTAAAAGCCCACTCGTGTGCATACGAGTGAACGCAGAAGAAGAAGAATTAGTTCACTATGGGTGCAGGCACGCACAGGATACTGCATTAAGAATTCAAGGGACATAACTGCGCCCTTAGACACAGTGGATATGACTAATTCACTGCCCCCCTCTCCGATGGTCCTAAAAGGCTGTTAGACCTTCAGCCTTTAATATCTCGGTGCGGGAAGGGTACAGGGTACAGGGTGCAGAGAGAAGTGATGAAATGTTCAACTATAAGCGTGGTGAACATGACACGATCTGTATGTAGGTCACGTCAGTTGCTGCAGGTGTGTGTGTGTGTGTGTGTGTGTGTGTGTGTGTGTGTGTGTGAGACAGTGTCAGTTTCTGTCTGCTTCAAATATTATGTCTATTTTTTCTACCTGTTAGGTGTTCTGTCTGTGTGTCTGTCTCTGTCTGTGTGTCTCTGTGTCTGTCAAATTGTGCACAATAATTGTCTGTCTGTCTTTCTTTCTTTCTTGTCATTGTCTCTGTTTGCCTTTCTGTCTCCAACGCTCTCTCTTTCTCTCTCTCTCTCTCGCTCTGTGTGTGTGTGCGTGCGTGCGTGCGTGCGTGCGTGCGTGTGTGTGTGTGCGTGCGTGCGTGCGTGCGTGTGCGTGTGCGTGCGCGTGTGTGTGCGTGCGTGCATGTGTGTGTGCATACTACACTATAACACACTACACTACACAACACCATACTGTACATACTATGCTATGCTATGGTATCCTGCCATACCTAACCATACCATACTACACCATACCATACCCTACCCTACCACACCATAGCATACCACACCACACCATACTACACTACACCACACCACACCACACCACACCCTACCACACCCTACCACACCATACTCTCCTCTACCCAACTGTACCGTACACTACTGCACAGCACTGCACTACACTACACTGCAATGCAGTGCACAAAAACGTTTGGAGTTATTTGTTGGTATACATGCTGACTCTTCTTTCGTTCGTTAGATGTATGTTTGTCTGTTTAGTCATTCCTTTATTAAATCCTTTTTTTAAAAAAAAACACAAAAAACAGATGTATCTATTTTGTGCACAACAAGAAACGATTAACTTCAAAGATCGAGTCAACGAAGCTGTTTTAAAAAAAATCGCTTCGAAACCAGTTCATCTGCCCGGAAAGAAAGAGTCGCTCACTACCGATATATTTTATTCGTCACGACTTGCATTGGTTTAAAAAAGGGTCGGAACACTAATTTTACGGTTTACTTTCTATCTCGATTGTTTCGCATTTCGATGTTAACCTTGTGGGTGGGGGAATGGATTGTGTTCTATGGAAATGAAGTTGTTTTTTTTTTTTTTTTTTGGCTGTATACAATCATACGCACGCTCTCGTGCTTTCGGGTGCTCAGACACAGACGCACATACGCACGCACGCACACACGCATGCTCTCGAGCGCGCACGAACACACAGACACACAGACACAGACACACACACTGTTTATTAAACCAAGAGAGAGAGACAGAGAGACAAAGACAGAAACAGAGAGAGAGAGAGACAGAGATTCTGTTTCAGGTTTTGTCACTTTCATCCTCGCCAACAAATATACAGCCTGTAACGGTAATAATGCGTAAACAAATCAGAAATTCCAAATCTAACCTTTGCCATGATACATTTTAAATGTCTATCCGTATTCATAGCCAAATAAACTGGTACCGTATGTCTCAAATCAATATCTGTCTATAAAAATCAAAACGATTACTATCTTGGATATGGCTCGACCATTCCTGCCAACGATAGTCGATTAGTCTCGAGCGAAGTGTACGTAGAAATCCGCTTATATCCTCTACTCCTTGATTTCGCCACACAAAAGCAAAGCCTAAACCATGCAGTTTTATTCTCACCTTTGACACCCAGTTAGTTCTACCTCTATTATCCAAATCATGTAACATGTTGTAGGCTTTCCTTGGCAGTCTTACGTTTTCCATTCGCATTATTTTTCAACCAATAAGAA
>NC_134883.1:44491673-44496673 GCF_041734735.1 Babylonia areolata
GTGTCGCCGAAAGGCTAAGATTTCGTCGTGGAAATAGCTGATCTGACGAAAGGATTTTGAAAATGTTCGGTGACTATTTTTGCAAGGTTACAAGATATATTTGGTTTATGACAACACCCATTATTTTAAAAGTTATATATAAAATACATATTTAAATTGTGCTGTGATGCACCTTATTCTCATTCATACTTTAAACTGCAGCGTTTGACTTGAAGTATTTCAAACTGAAATAATTGAAAAGTTCTACTGAATCAAAATATTGAAATGAAATCATGATATTGATTTTTCAGTTCAAATTGAAATGACCGAGAAGTTCTTTTATTATTAAAAAAAAATTGTCTACTGTTAAATACTATCATTTTTGACTCACTTGTGTAAACAAAGTGAGTCTATGTTTTAACCCGGTGTTCGATTGTCTGTGTGTGTGTGTGTCTGTGTGTCCGTGGTAAACTGTAACATTGACATTTTCTCTGCAAATACTTTGTCAGTTGACACCAAATTAGGCATAAAAATAGGAAAATTTCAGTTCTTTCCAGTCATCTTGTTTAAAACAATATTGCACCTCTGGGATGGGCACAAAAAAATAAATAATGAAGCCTAATTATATGCAAACTGCATTTACTGTTATATTTATATTTTTTGTATTCTCTAAACTTGGCACTTTGATCTGATATTCTGACCCAACAACAAGAGCAGTCATTATTATCATTTTTTGTTCAAACAGGAACTTCTTTTGCTAGCATGGAAGTTTTATTTATTTTGCAAACGTTTTGATGCAGATAGTAAAAAAAGGGAAATTACTCTGTAATTAATGCTAGGGGAATTAATTTGCTTTAAACTGATCTTTCTCATTTCAAACATTACATTTTGAAATTATACTCAATACATAAAAAGCTTGTGTGTTTTACTCTCAGTCACAAGCGAGTCTTGAAGGCCTTGCCTCTCTTGTTTTTAGTAGTATAAAAAAATGTAAGGAATAAATCCATGAAAACATTGAACGCATTTGATTCATTTCATTTCTGGTGTCTGTTGGCGTCTGTGTCTCTTAACAGCTACCTGTTCAAAGTGAGACTGTAGTACACATTTGAACTGGTCAGTAAAGTTGAACGTGAATCTGTTTGCCATTTTTAACCACTGAAAAATGGATCTAGCCAGTTACCATTTGAACAGACTGCACAGCCCTTGCTACTGGTACCATGTAACCCAGTACTACCTGCCGCATGTGAAGTCTCCCAACGACGGACCAGGCGGAGGAGGAAACCTTTACCAACGGCTGTGAAGGCGGAAGAGGAAAACCTAAAGGGCAGAAGGAGCTCTTATCCTTGGCTGGAAGTCCTTCTAGGAGACGGAGCTCCGAAGAAAAAACCTGCACCTGCCGAGGCCGTTCTACACGTGGCAGTATCTGCACCTGTGGGACTGTGAGCGTCGGTAGGCGAGAGAGTGGGGAAGGGACCGCACAACTCCTCCTCACTAAAAAAAAAAAGTCACCTGTGCTGGTCAAGCAACCAGGCTAATGTCGGAACAACGAGCTAGCCCTTTACGTTTGAATACAAGAGAACGCTGGCCATTAAGGAGAAGCGTGAGCGAAGGAAGCAGGGCTCAACTTCTGGAGACGTTTTCCCTTGCAACACCTGTGGGAAGTGCTGCGCATCCAGAATCGGCCTCGTCTCCCATATGAGGACACACACCGACAGATAAGCCTGCCTGCCTACTCATCCGTCGGTCCGACGGGAGACTCCAGCATCATCAACCGAGGATGCCCTGTTAACGTACTGACCATAGTTTGAAGGATTTTAAGTTCTTTACCACTGCTGTTTGTCCATCTTAATTTTTTTTTAAAAATAAAATAAAATTTAAAAAATAACACCCATTATTTGTTTTTGTCTTCTATGTTCTTTCTCAGCATGTTTCTTGCCAGATCTCTGCCATTAAGTAGTCGATTGTACCTATTTAAGATTCAACACAGACTTTGGAGAGACTGGCTGACTTGACACACTGAATATCAGTTTGAAGTATCATTTTATCCACAGCACGCATATTTTCACACACACACACACACACACACACACACACACACACACAAACGCGCGCACGCACGCACGCACGCACAAAACACATATATAGGTAGTTTCAGATAAAATATATTAAACAAAAATGTGTGTGCATATACACAGCCAGAATGTTCATGTACAGAATAAAGCTAAAAGGAAAATAGAAAAAACAAAAGATTTATCTACATACAATTTTGGAGATAAACATCTCTCTCTCTCTCTCTCTCTCTCAATCGAATTCATGGAAGTGACTCAGAATTGACGAAAAAAGGATTCCACAACACCATTATCAACAACAAACATCAGCATCATTAACAACAAGGTCACATGATTGATCCACCACTCAATAACATGAGAGTTGAAGACATGTTTAAAAAACCCAAAAACACACACACACACAAAATAACCAAACATTCATGCATATAAAAAACACATTCAACTGTTTGTGAACAATAATTATCAAGAAGAGAGAGAGAGAGAGAGAGAAGGAAAAAAAAAAAAAAGATTCGCGTCATGGCGACAAACGAGACTAGAGGGGAATCAACTCACACTGGCGGAATAGAAAGGGCATTAATTTACATTTTTTTTTTAATTTTTGTTTTTTACCGATATATTTACGAGAGATAATTAGAGTGATCACCGACCTTACGTTCTGGGTATCACGAAATAACAACAACAACAACAACAACAACAATTACACAACAAAGTATGAGAGTGACCGGGAATAATTCTTAAATAACAAACATCACAGTAAAGCCCTACAAATGTTCAAGTAGTCGCTTTGTCTGTCTTCAGTGTAATGCTGGTTTGCAACTCAATGACTGAGCTCAGGAACATAAGTTACAGGGAAAGAATTATCGACAATGAGCTGGTGATTGCCTCGTCAAAAAATCAATTACAGTGTGTGTGTGTGTGTGAGTGTGAATGATCTTTTTTTTTTTTTCTTTTTTTTTTTTTTATCTGCGTTTGAGCACGTTTTACATTCAAGTCTTCTCACACGATACAATTTCCCTGATGAAATTTCTTTATTTCGAGTCATACCCCCATCCGCTTTAATCTGACATCGACGTTGCTGCTGTTATTGATGTTATTGTCAAATAAAGTAGCCCACTTGAATAAAGGGGAACAACAATGTTGGATCTCAAAAGAATAATTATTATCCTTGCTAGATTTAGAGTGAATTACCTCCCTTGAGTCACACACACACACACACACATACACACACCACCGGCACTATATTCACCGGAACATTATCTATAATTATTACCATTGTTGATTGAAAGATCGGAGAAAAAAACAAACAAACAAACAAACAAATAAACAAAAAAAAAAAAAAAACCCACACCACTTCTGAGGAGTCCTCCTAAACGCCACGCTCAACTTCATAACATCGGGGACAATACAGTCAAGCTATGTGCCCATCTCTTTGATCAATGCAGTGACGGGCGCAATAGCCGAGTGGTTAAAGCGTTGGACTGTCACTCTGAGGGTCCCGGGTTCGAATCACGGTGACGGCACCTGGTGGGTAAAGGGTGGAGATTTTTACGATCTCCCAGGTCAACATAATTACGTGCAGATCTGCTAGTGCCTGAACCCCCTTCGTGTGTATATGCAAGCAGAAGATCAAATACGCACGTTAAAGACCCTGTAATCCATGTCAGCGTTCGGTGGGTTATGGAAACAATAACATACCCAGCATGCACACCCCCGAAAACGGAGTATGGCTGCCTACATGGCGGGGTAAAAACGGTGTGCATACGAGTGAACGCAGAAGAAGAAGATCAACGTAGAGAAAATCAGCTGACTTGTTTTATATTCATTGCAATAAATAAGTATTGATTGAAATCACACACACACACGCCCCCCCCCCCGCGCGCCACCGCACACACACACACACACACACACACACACAATTCTGAAAGATCTGAAGAACATTTGAAAATGTAACTGTCAGCTTAGAGGGGTAGGATTATATATAAAACATGGAGCATCAGTCGGAAAATGCTGAGGCGTACACACCCATACATACACACATCATCATCATCAACATCATCACTCTCACCACACCAATCTATCCACACACGCACCTACACGCACGCACGCACGCACACACACACACACACACACACACACACACACACACACACAAATATGCACGTATGCGAATATTCACATACATGCATGTATGCACATCGTCATTACTATCACATTTACACACACACACACACACACACACACACTTGCTCACACGCACGCACACGCACACACACACACACACACACATACAAAATTATTCACATACACATAAAACATGATTCAACTCTACATCTTTGGTACACTGAATAATACAATGCTTTTTACAGCAGGTTGAAGAGAGAGAGAGAGAGAGAGAAAAAAAAAATGCCGACAAATCATTGTAGACAAACCGGCTGGTCAAACACAGCAAATAGCAACTGGATTAGCACAGAAAAGAACACACCGATTGGAAATGTTGAACACAATGTGCAAATAATTATCATTGTGGGTGAAAACAGGGGGAAGTATGTTTAGTAATTAGGCAGGTACTCTAGATATCAAAAAAAATCCACGAATTATTATACAAACAAGTTCCATATATAATAAAACAAACAACCAATCATAGAACCAAACAGTCAGACAGACAGACAGACCGACAAACAAACAAACAAACAAACAAGAATGGAAAATTCGGTAAAGACCAGCTTAAAATCGTTTGTCGTTTATCCACAATAACTTGCAATACATTGCAAAAAAAAAATAATGATCAACACCATTTTCTTCTATTCAAAAGGAGAAAATGGTTAAATAAAAAAAATAAAATAAAATAAAATAAATAAAAATTAAAATAAAAAAACCACAAACAGACAGAGAAACATAGTGCTTGCACCACAGAAGCGTAAAAAAGAAAAAAAAAAAAGACAAAAAAAAGAA
>NC_134883.1:44501673-44524173 GCF_041734735.1 Babylonia areolata
TGGGTGTTTGAATGACCCAACCTTTAGCTTCCGTCGTCAGAATTGTGGTATTCTTTGTCAACATTCACGTCTTCAGTAGAAGAGCCTTCCGCTTGCAATATTTTGATGGTGGTAATTGGGGTGAAACGCTGTTAACGTCGTCTCTTTCGCCGTTCGTATGGATAGAGTTAAATCCTGATCCAAGCACTGAACAACATGACCATTAAGGACTGAAGCCAGCAAGGTCGTCAGTATAGTAACTAAGCCAAGAATCGACATTGGTCGTGATATTCTTTTGGTAAGTCCTGACCCAAACACAGAACAACATGGCTTTAACCCTTTCACCGCCAAGCTCGCATTAATTTTATGCACAGGCGTAGTAGAGGACCCATGTCACTGAAAGGTGACAATTCATTGGTCTGGTATCCATGAACCTGCTGCTCTTAATGTCGGTGGTAGGATAGGCCATATTTTCTATACATTGCAGGGGGAATCCCCAGCTGTTCTTAGCCACTGTCTTTTCTGTGTTTATACCACAAGGGAATTGTGTACTCTAAATTGACTGGCGGTGTAAGGGTTAAGAACAGAAGCACCAATAGTGAAGAGTCGAAACTGGTCGTGACACTCTTCGGTTAACTCTCTCCATACGAACGGCGAAAGAGACGACGTTAACAGCGTTTCACCCCAATTACCATCATCAAAATACTGCAAGCGGAAGGCTCTTATACTGAAGAGGTGAATGTTGACAAAGAATACCACAATTCTGACGACGGAAGCTAAATGTTAGGTCATTCAGACACCCACTGGACATCCGAGGGGTCTGTGTAGAGGAGAAGAGAGGACTGGCCGTACTGAGTGAGTTAAATCCTGATCCAAGCACTGCCTGTAAGGACATAATGTTTATTAATAATAATAATTAACTGCAATGTTTTAAAAGCGAATATGTGAAATACTTTTATTTGAGAACATATGTTTATAACTCTTGTTTAATCACGTAAACCGCGCGTATGAGGTGGGTGGGGGGTGGGCGGGTACGGGTGTGTGCTGATTACCTGGTTGTGGTTTTCCGCAATTTATCTTTATTCTTATCTTATCTGTCTATTATAATCAATGTGCAATATAGTAGGCTATGCTTATAATTATATTGAAAATAATGTTTCTTAATTCTTTCTGTTTTTACATTAAGAATACTAGTTATTACCTGCAGTGTGTGGATGTATGCATGAAACGGTGAATGTGACATTTTTTTTTTTTTACATTTGTGTCTTCGTAATATTCGTAAAAGCTGTTGTTGACTTTTACAGTTATGATCCCCATGTTGTTTACTTGTCTATGTTGTGATAATGCACCTGACCAAATTTCTCCAGTTGGAGATAATAAAGTTATTCTTATTCTTATTCTTATAAGTGAGCAAGTCGTCAGAACTAAAGCGAAGAATCGAAATCGGCCGTGACACTCTTCGGGTAAGTCCTGATCCAAGCACTCAACAACACGAATTTAAGGACATGATCCAGTTAGGTCGTCCGTCAGTAACTAAGAGAAGAATCGAAAATGGCCATGACGCTCTTGGGTTAAGTCCTGATCGAAGCATTAAACAACGTGATACTAACATCATTAACCCAACCCAAATGTGTACCAGCGTCAGTAACTAAGCGAAGAATCGAAATTGGCCGTGACACTCTTGGGGTAAGTCCTGATGCTGGAGTAGGTGGAGGTCAGAGTCCCGGGCAGGGAGTAAGGACGCTCGTACAGGAAGTCCGTGTCCACGCTGTACCCGTTCCTCACGGCCTGCTTCTTGGCCAGGTCGTACTTCAGGCCGGCCACCATGCGCACCTTGGGCACGAACACCACCACCAGCAGAGCAGAAGCCGTGCCCAGCACTCCGGCCGAGGTCACCAGCGAGGCATAGCGCTCGGGCAGCAGCAGCAAGGCGGGCAGCCAGATCACCCACAGGACCGCCACCACCCAGCTCCCGGCCAGGAGAAGCCTGGCCTCGCCCATGTTCTTTTTCTCCTTGCGCACGCTGAGGCTGTAGAGAGCGCAGAGCAGGAGCAGGAAGAGCACGAAGACGAGGTTGAGGGCGAGGTGGTTGGGGAGGAAGAGGCAGGAGACCTTGGGGAGGCCTGTCGTGGGGTCCGGGGTCTCCTCCAGGAAGGGGCCCCGGAAGATCCACCACTGCACGCTGACCGACACCTGTGGGTGGTGGTGGGAGTGGTGGTGTGGGGTGGGCAGCCAACAGAACCATGTTAGAGCAGGATAATAAAAAAAAACCCAACCCAGTAACAACAACCACCACAAAAAAAAACAACAACAACCAAAAAAAAAAAAAAAAAAAAAAAGCACCCACAAACAAACAAACAACAACAAAAAACCAAGAAGAAAAAACATCCCCAACAACAACAAAAAGCCCCCAAACCAACAAACACACAAACAAAAAGACCTCCCACCCTCCACCAAAAAAACAACAACACACAAACAAAAAGACCTCCCACCCTCCACCAAAAAAACCCAAACAAACACACAAACAAAAAGACCTCCCACCCTCCACCAAAAAAACAACAACACACTAACAAAAAGACCTCCCACCCTCCACCAAAAAAACACACACACAAACAAAAAGACCTCCCACCCTCCACCAAAAAAACCCCAAACAAACACACAAACAAAAAGACCTCCCACCGTCCACCAAAAAAACAAACAAACACACAAACAAAAAGACCTCCAACCCTCCACCAAAAAAACACAAAACAAACACACAAACAAAAAGACCTCCCACCGTCCACCAAAAAAACAAACAAACACACAAACAAAAAGACCTCCCACCCTCCACCAAACAAACAAACACACAAACAAAAAGACCTCCCACCCTCCACCAAAAAAACCCAAACACACACACAAACAAAAAGACCTCCCACCCTCCACAAAAACAAACACACAAACAAAAAGACCTCCCACCCTCCACAAAAACAAACACACAAACAAAAAGACCTCCCACCCTCCACAAAAACAAACACACAAACAAAAAGACCTCCCACCCTCCACCAAAAAAACAAACACACACACAAACAAAAAGACCTCCAACCCTCCACCAAACAAACAAACACACACACAAACAAAAAGACCTCCCACCCTCCACCAAAAAAACAAACACACACACAAACAAAAAGACCTCCCACCCTCCACCAAAAAAACAAACAAACACACAAACAAAAAGACCTCCCACCCTCCACCAAAAAAAACAAACACACAAACAAAAAGACCTCCCACCCTCCACCAAAAAAACAAACAAACACACAAACAAAAAGACCTCCCACCCTCCACCAAACAAACAAACACACAAACAAAAAGACCTCCCACCCTCCACCAAAACAAACAAACACACAAACAAAAAGACCTCCCACCCTCCACCAAAAAAACACAAAACAAACACACAAACAAAAAGACCTCCCACCCTCCACCAAAAAAAACAAACACACAAACAAAAAGACCTCCCACCCTCCACCAAAAAAACACAAAACAAACACACAAACAAAAAGACCTCCCACCCTCCACCAAAAACAAACAAACAAACACACAAACAAAAAAAACTCAGACCCTCCACCAAAACAAACAAACAAAAAGACCTCCCACCCTCCACCAAACAAACAAACAAACAAAAAAAATAATCAAAGACAGGGAGTGTCTAGGCGTGAGGGTAAGCAGGACGACATATTTAATGGTGATGACAAAACGACTAGTTTTCTGCTAGACATTTTGCCCCTCAAAAAAAAACACAGATTTTGTTTTGTAACACACACACACACACACACACACACACACACACACACAACACACCCACCCAACCACCCACACAACCACCCACACACTCACACACACACACACACACACACACACACACACCCACAATCACACACCCACACAAAGGAACATACACGTCGATAAAGATAACAAAGCGGAACAATCCATTAAAAAAAAAAACAACTTCAGAAGGTGATGGGATGATGGATAATAATAATAATAATAATAATAATAATGGTATTTATATAGCGCTGGATCTTGTGCAGAGACAAATCAAAGCGCTTTCGCACCAGTCATTCACACCACAACGATGACACCACAACGATGAACCAACCCCACCACCACACACCTCTCGTTTTTCCTACACCCCCCACACACCCTCCCTCCTTCCCCTCTCACATCTCCACCCCAACACAGAATAGAATGGAAAAGAATAGAATATGTGCTTTATTACCAAGTGTACCTGGGTCACAAGGAATATTAGGTGGATGGGGGTGGTGGGGGTGGGTGGGTGGGGGAGGGGGGATAGTACATAACAACGTCCGATCATAACTCCAAAAATCATGCACAAACACAGATACAGTAGAAAGAAGGATACATACAAGTGCATATCTATCTAAAAACGTGTCCATACTCACACATGCACGTACTGCACACACACACACACACACACTCTCTCTCTCTCTCTCTCTCACGCACGCACACACACACACACACACACGCAGAAGAAGCTGCATATTACATGTAGATTGGGTTGATGACTAGATCTTTAACATATTCCTGTCCACACCCACCACCACACCTCCTCCTCCCCCCTCAACCTTCTGCTGTCAGATATGGTGTAGCGTATATATATATATATATATATATATATATATATATATATATATATATATATATATTATGGATTTTTCCGAACGCAGTGACGCCTCCTTGAGAGGTTTCAGTTTTTCAAGGAGGCGTCACTGCTTTCGGACAAATCCATATACGCTACACCACATCTGGTAGGCAGATGCCTGACCAGCAGCGTAACCAAACGCGCTTGGTCAGGGTCTGAGTGTATGCACACACACACACACACACACACACACACACACACACACACACACACATATATATATATATATATATATATATATATATATATATATATACACACATATATATAACATCACAGTCGATTTCTTCTGCAGATTTTTGCCAGAGGGCAACACTTTCGTTGCCATGGGTTCTTTTACCGTGCGCTAAGTGAGTGCTGCACACGGGACCTTGGTGTACCGTTTCCTCCGATTGACCAGACGCTCAGTTTGATTTTCCAGTCAAACATGGGAGAAAGAGTGATAGCGGGATTCGAACCCTGGCCCTCATGTATTGGCAGGCGAGCGTCTAAACGATTCTGACACCTTCCGTGAAACTGAAACTGAAACTGAAACCGAAGCTCACCTGCACGAGGACGATGAAGAAGACGGACAGTCCCTGGTTGACCCCGGAGAGCTCCCCGCCCAGGCCGATGGTCCGGTAGTCCTGGAGGGCCATGAGCTTCACCAGGACACAGCCCAGGCACAGGCACAGCGCCACGCAGGGCAGCGAGTAGCGGAGCCCGCAGACGGCCGGGGAGGGGGTGAAGAGGAAGGGGAGGGAGGAGAGGTAGAGGAGGGTGATGGAGAGTAGCAGCAGAAGCCCCAGGCCGATGTAGCGACGAGCCAGGGCTCCCTGCCACACCTGTTGATGTTGAACAACAACAACTTCATACATTAACATTGAAGGATCCTTTTCTAAAGCATGATAAATCGAATGCGGTATTGAGGTGGAAAACGCTGTTGAAATCACGTTATTTTGGTATATCTCTGGCATGTAAGAAATTCTTTAAAGCCAAGGAGACGTTGCCATCGCCTCAAGCACACTGCAACATGTAACCGTTTTCTCCAGATCTGCATCTTCGAGTTCGAGGCTGACAGAAACTACAACCCAGTTCATTCAATTTCTCTTTCATGTTCATTCTAGTTAATTCAGTAACCACGTTAAAATATTCATATGCAGTAAACACGTTGATGGTGTCGTTAGTGTCACTGTATGTATTCTGTCCAGAATTTGTATTTCTTTTCTTTTCATTGCGAACAAGAAAAACGGGGTCATGCCGTCTTTTTTTTTTTTCCAAACATAGCCTACGTCCCGGTAAATGGGAAGTGGTAATGTGGTGTTTTCGGATCCGGAACGGGCTTCAACGAAATAAAGCGTTAATGATCCGGAAATACAGCTTAATCCGGAAGACTTAGAACCTTATTACTGGCATGACTGTCTAGACTTTTCCCCACCATGTTCAATCCAAAAGTGGTATTGGCAGACAACTATGTCAAGAAAAAAATGACAATGTTAAAGTTTATCACGGACACACACACACACACACACACACACACACACACACACACACACACACACGCACACACACACACACACACGCACACGCACACACACACAAAGAAAACTAAACACAGGGTTATAACATACTCAAATTGTTTACACAAATGAGTCAACCAGTACTAAAGTGTTCAATGACTACTTCCACCATGTTAGGGGGGGGGGGGGGTGGGTTGCATTTCCTGTGTAAAGACTCAAGAATTAAGACTGTTTCAATGGTTTCAAAGTACAGAAGAATTCAGTATGCACAAGGAGTTTTAAATGACATTCAACCAACTTTCTTACGTTCTTTCTTTCTCTTTACCTTTTTTTTTTTTTTTTTTTTTCCTTTATTTTCCCAGTCAAGCCAGCTAACCTTGAACATGACGTAGAAAATGAAACTCAAAGCGGTGACAGCGCCAACCACCGTCACGGCCAGCACGCTCCAGGCCCAGGCCTCCCGGATAAACACGCCCCTTTCCTCGTGCCACAGCCAATCAGCGAGCGCCGTGGGCACGCCCGTGGAAGGGGCGGGGCTCTGCGTGACGTTGGCCACCACGTTGATGCACGTGCAGGCGGGGCAGTGGCTTTGTGGGCGTGGCTGCGGCAGGGGCTGTCCTCTCGGGGTGAAGAACTGGACGAGGGAGGCGTTGATTGACAGGCCCGAGGGTCGGTACGTCCCGGTCTGGAAAAGTGAAGTGATGGGAGGGAATTCATTGATGGCGGCTTTGTCAGAATCATCATGGTTTTCATGACAGACAATCATGCATTCTCCAAGACTTCAATCCCAAATAAACAGTTATCCATTCCCAAGGATCTCAAACAATGATCAGTTTCACAAGAAAGGAACCTGTGGGTCTAGTCATTCAGAGGAGATGGTAAACCGAGGTCTTGTGCAGTTAGTGCACGTTAAAGAACCAACGGCAATGAAAGGGTTGTCCTTGGCACAAATCGGTTGAAAAAATTACTATAGTAATAAAATAAATACACGTAGACTTCGCTGCTGGCCCAACTATAGGCTTATGTCAATGTATGCTCGTATAAGCTGAGCTAAGTCAACAAAGTCATGTAAAGCAAAGTTTCACTTTCAGTTTCTCAAGAAGGCATCACTGCATTCAGACAAATCCATATACACTACACCACATCTGCTAGGCAGATACCTGCTCAGCAGCATAACTCAACAAGCTCAGTCAGGCCTTGAGTGCATGCAAAATATATTCATGTACAGATCAGAATGAATTTCTTCCACAAGATTTTACCACTCTTGTTGCCATGGGTTCTTTTTCAGTGCGCCAAGTGCTGTGCTGCATGCACACGGGGCCTCGGATTTATCGTCTCATCCGAACGACTAGGCGCTCAGGTTTTGATTTTTGCAGTCAAGCTTCGGAGAAAGGAAGGTGGGTTATGGAAACAAAAACATACCCAGCATGCACAACCCCGAAAACGGAGTATGGCTGCCTACATGGCGGGGGGTAAGTAAACCAAACGGTCATACACGTACAATGTTACATGTCTGCCTGAGTGTAAGTGTAATTGCCTGAAATCTGATTGAATGACACAGGACTTTTCCTTCTTCAGCGTTCACTCGTATGCACACGAGTGGGCTTTTACGTGTATGACCGTTTTTACCCCGCCATGTAGGCAGCCATACTCCGTTTTCGGGGGTGTGCATGCTGGTTATGTTCTTGTTTCCATAACCCACCGAACGCTGACATGGATTACAAGATCTTTAACGTGCGTATTTGATCTTCTGCTTGCATATACACACGAAGGGGGTTCAGGCACTAAGCAGGTCTGCACATATGTTGACCTGGGAGATCGTAAAAATCTCCACCCTTCACCCACTAGGCGCCGACACCCTGATTCGAACCCGGGACCCTCAGACTGACAGTCCAACGCTTTAACCACTTGGCTATTGCGCCCGTCGAATGACACAGGACGAAAAGAATGATGAGCGCCCGACGACAGCCAGTTGTCAGTCAGCACTACCAAAGTAAGGCAGACTGCTGTGCGAATCACCCCGAGTTTGTAGAGCGTTTGGAGCTTGCTGCCGATCGAGGAGAGGCGCTATGTAAGTATCCATATCATTCATTCATTCATAGGACGAAAGCTGGATTGGAACCTAGACAGACGGGCGCGAGTGGTTAAAGCGTTGTTGGACTTTTCAACCTGGGGGCTCCGAGTTCGAATCCCGGCGACGGCGCCTGGTGGGTAAAGGGTGGTGATTTTACGATCTCCCAGGTCAACATAACATGTGCAGACCTGCTAGTGCCTGAACCCCCTTCGTGTGTACACGCAAGCAGAAGATCAATTACGCACGTTAAAGATCCTGTAATCCATGTCAGCGTTCGGTGGGTTATGGAAACAAGAACATACCCAGAATACACCCCACTGAAAGCGGAGTATGGCTGCCTACATTGGAGGGGTAAGAACGGTTATACACGTAAAAGCTCACTCGTGTACATACGAATGAACGTGGGAGTTGCAGCTCACGAACACAGAAGAAGAAGAAGAAAAAGAAGAAGAAGAACCCAGACAGACCACCTTATGGACTTTCTCTATCGGCAGATGAGCGAAAGAAACAAAGCAAAAAAAAACAAAAGAAAAAACAAAAAAACACAGAGCATAGCAGACCACAGCCTCACCATGACTAGCTGTCCAGGCTGGTAGCTGACCACGGACAGCGAGACCTCCAGGTCCCCGTGGTCATCGAAGCTGACCATCCCTTCCTCGTACATGAAGCTGGCTCCAGACAGGCTCAACCTGCCCTCCGTGATGTCGCGCGAGAGGTTCGCGCAGATGCCGCGCGAGGAGTCGGCAGGGCACCTGCTCTTGTAGCGCGCGTCGAGCGCGTGCAGCACGGAGTCCACGCCTCGGATCACGCGTGAGGCGGCGGCGGAGGGGAACATGGGCCCCGTGAGCAGAGGGTTCTCCCGGCAGAGCTCCCCTGACGGAGGACGACGACCCCCCTCACCGTGAGACGTCCGACATCCCATGCGGATCTCCAGGTAGTCCCTCCACCAGGGGGAGAGAGGGACCTGGGTGTAGGTGTTGAACTGCTCCAGGAAAACCTGGAAGTCGTCGTTGATCTTGCCCTGCACGTCCAGCAGGAGGGCGCCCAGGGGGATGTTGATGCCCACCGTGGACAGCCAGTCGTCGCCGATCATGGACACCAGCCAGGGCCGGGTCACCGCCCCGACCTCCCGGTCCCGGAACAGCGCCACGGCGTCGTCACGTGACAGGAAGAGCAGGACAGGGACAAAAGCGGCGGCGGCGGCGGAGGAGGAGGAGGAGGAGGAAGAAGAAGCTTCGGACAGGATCTCAGCCACCCTCCGCACGTTGCTGGCTCCGGGGATCAGCTGGAGGTATCGCACCACGCACACCCCGCGGTAACCGGCCTCGTCGAGGAAGTACTCCGCCGTGTTCATGAACTCCTCCCCCCCGGAAGTCAGGATGGCGGCGTGGCTCCAGGAGAACTCGCGGAACAGGGCGAAGATCGCCTCCACCGTCACGCGTTCCGGAGAGTCCGGGAAGCCCTGTCCTAGATTCCCCTCCTCCTTCTTCGTCCTCATCCCTCGCAAAGACGTGACCGCGGCCATCTTGTTCAAGCCGTCAACCGTGTCCTTAAGGACTGACGCCGTGTCGAAAGAGTCCTGAAGGACGTAGCCCACCACCTGGGCCGGGCTGAAGAACGGCGGGTTGGGGTCGTTGTGGTCGTGGTCATCGTCATCATCATCACCAGCGCTGACCCCGAACTGCATGTTCGTCTCGCACGTTTCGAACTGCCCCAGGTGGTGCAAGGCCGTGCCCAGGTTGGAACACGAGTCCAGCAGGACCCCCCCGATCTCCACGCCCGGCAGCAGCCCGGCGTACCTCTTCTTGGCCGTGTCCACGGCGAACAGGAAGGCCTCCTCCACCCGCCTCTCCTCCAGCGACTCCACCAGGTCTCCGCAGGTGAAAGACTCCCGGCCAGCTTGGTGGACGGGGAAGATGCCGGCGATGAGCACGTCTCCAGGGATGGTGATGACTGGATGGTGAACTCTCTGTGAGGATCGCTCTTGTTGCTGGTGAGAACCTGAAGATCCCTGTGCGGGCGATCTCTTCAGGGAGTGCAAGGACGTGGGAGTGGAGGCGGACTGGGCAGGAGCTGAGGACGTTGTTCCCTGGGAAGTCTGACAGCTGAGACACCGCGGACACCATCCCGGGCACTCCGAGGCGGGCATGTCCTGGATGCTGACCTTGTTCATGTGCACCCTGGACTGCACGTCCACCTCGCCGATCTGAAAGCACAGGAGAGATTGAAAAGTTCAAGGTCGCATAGCGTTTGTACGGCCATTGTGGCAGAGACAGATACACACATAGCCATACAGGGTATTTAACGGGAAGAGAGAGAAACACGTGATGCAGGCAGAAACTGTCTGCCACACACACACAAACAAAAAAGGAAGAAAACATCAATATCACGACAAGTACTGCCAGAATTCATATAACAGAAAAATATCAGAATCATCTCCATATATTTACAGATGGATCTGTTCTTGATGACAAAAATGCTGGTGCGGCTTTCTATATTCCTGCCTTTAAAGTTGAAAAATCTTACTTTATTGGAAAACATCTTTCCATATTCACAGCTGAGCTAATTGCTATTATACAAGCTCTGAACTACTTAGTGAGCCATCAAATAGTTTTCTCGAAAATACGTTCACCCACCTAAATTAATTAATATCCAACCAACGAAATCACCTTGAAACAAACACTCACCCAACCGTTCAACCAGCCAAAGCAAGTAATCAAACAACCAAACAATCAACCAAGCAAGATTTGAACGCTGGAAATCAAACATCAACAACGCGCGCACACACACACACACACACACACATACACACACACACACACACACATACACACACACACGCACACGCACACACACACACACACACCCTCCTACATACACGTACGTACACCTCTCTCACCACCCCACATCCACACATCCTGACTAATCGAACAGCCATTTCCCCCCCCCCCTTCCCGAAAAAAACAACAACAAAAACATAAAAAAAACCCACACTGAACAACAACAATAACAGCAGCAGCAGCAGCAGCAGAAACAACAACAACAACAACGCTAAATCCTTGCCAACAGGTTCATCTCATCCCAACCAGTGTTGTCAACGACCCTGTTGTTCACGATAAAATGAGCACCACCACGGCGACCATACCTTCAGGCACGACAAAAAAAAAAAAAAAAAAAAAAAAAACCACAAAAAACCTATGGCCTAAAAAGTTAGTGGGGGCGTGGGGGGGTGGGTGGGGTGGGTGGGGGTGGGGTGGGGGTGGGGGGTTGAGGAACATCACCAAGTTTCGGAACTGTTTCCTAACAACCACCAAACCAATGATTGCATGACGTTCCTCCCACCCCTCCACACACACACACACACACACGCAAACACACACACAGACACACACACACACAGACACACACACACACACACACACACACACAAACACACACACACACACACACACACACACACACACACACACACACACAGAGACACACACACACACACACACACAGACAGACACAGACACAGACACACACACACAGACACACACACACACTCTCTCTCTCTCTCTCTCGCACGCACGCGCGCGCGCAAAAATTCCAATCCCACCATCTCCCCTCCAGGACCACTGTTCCACACATTTTTGCGTCCTGATAATTATTTTGTATCACCTGGAGATGACAGACGCTGAAGAAGTGAAGACTTCTAGTGCTGCTGGTGCTGCCGCAGCTACTACTAGTACTACACACACACACACACACACACACACATACATACACACACTCACACACACTCACTCACTCTTTCTCTCTCACTCTCTTTCTCTCTCTCACCCTCTCTCACTCTCTCTCACTCTTTCTCTCTCTCACTCTCTCTCACTCTCTCTCACACTCTCTCTCTCACTCTCTCTCTCTCACTCTTTCTCTCTCACTCTCTCTCACTGTCTCTCACTCTCTTTCTCTCTCTCATTCTCTTTCTCACTCTCTCTCTCTCACTCTCTCTCACTCTTTCTCTCTCACTCTCTCACTCTCTCTCACTCTCTCTCACACTCTCTCTCGTTCTCACTCTCTCTCACTATCTTTCTCTCTCTCTTTCTCACTCTCTCTCTCACTCTTTCTCTCTCTTTCTCTCACTCTCTCTCACTCTCTCTCTTTCTCTCTCTCTCACTCTCTTTCTCACTCTCTCTCTTTCTCTGTGACTCTCTGACTCTCTCTCTCTCTCACTCTCTCTCTCACTTTCTCTTTCTCACTCTCTTTCTCTCTCTCACTCTCTCTCTCTCACTCTCTCACTATCTTTCTCTCTCACTCTCTCTCTCACTCTCTCTTTCTCACTCTCTTTCTCTCTCTAACTCTCTCTCTCACTATCTTTCTCTCTCACTCTCTTTCTTTCTCTCTCTCTCTCTCTCTCTCTCTCTCACTCTCTCTCTCTCGACTCGAGCAAACACCCTTCCCCTCCCTTCCCACAGTAACCCGTCCAGTTCCCATGTTCCACATTTTTCTGTCCCAACATCACCTGGTACGGAAAGACGCAAAACTGAAGACTACTACTACTACTACTGCTGCTGCTACTGCTACTGCTGCAACTACCACCACCACTACTACTACTACTACCACAACCACAACCACATACAAACACGCTTGCGCGTGCGCGAGCACACACACACACACAGGTGCACACACAGACACACACACACACACAGAAACAGATACACACACACACACTCTCTCTCTCTCTCTCTCACGCATTCTTCTTCCACCCTACCCACATAACCATTCAAACACACACACACACACACACACACACAAACACGCGCGCGCGCGCACGCGCACACACGCACACACACACACACCTTCAACCCAATCCACACACACACACACACACACACACACCACACACTTATCTCCCCTCCCCCTAACCCTCCCCCCCCCACACACACACACACATCTATCATCATCCAATCCACCAACCCGCCCCACCAACAACACATAGTCCTCCTTCCCACCCCTACCCACCCCCCCACCCACCCCCCCCACAAGCATCCACCCACCCGGACCCCCCCCTTCCCCTTTCTCCCCCCCCCCCCGCCCCCCCTTCAACCATCCACATCATCCACCACCACCGACCACAAACCTCACCTTCACTCTGCTACGTCCTCGGAGAGCGAACACATCCAACTCCAGCTCTGCCTCAGCAACCGAGGACCCTTCTTCCTCTTTCTCAGTCGCCGCCGCACCCCTCCTGGAGACTCCAACGAGCCGGTCCTTGAGCTTGTCCAGATCCTCCATGGCTGAGCAGACCCCCGGGGTCTGTGGGCACAGAGCCCTGTACACCTCCTCCAGGGACCTCAGGAGGTTGTCCACGGCCAGAGGTACCAGGGAGAGGCCCTTGAGGCGAGAGGACTGGTTCGTGAACACCTGTTGTTGTTGTTTTTTTACACCAAAGAATACAAAGAACTCAGAACACAAAGAATGCAGAACACAGATAATACAGAATACAGAGAATGCAGAATACAGAGAACACCAGAGAATAAAGAGAATACAGAGAATGCAGAACACAGAGAACTCAGAACACAGTGAATGCAGAACACAGATAATATAGAATGCCGAATACAGAGAATGCCGAATACAGAGAACACAGAATACAGAGAATACAGATAACACATAATACAGAGAATACAGAGAATATAGATAACCCAGAATACAGAGAATACAGATAACACATAATACAGAGAATACAGAGAATACAGATAACACATAATACAGAGAATATAGATAACCCAGAATACAGAGAATACAGAACACGGAAAATACAGAACACAGAGAATGCAGAATACAGAGGATACAGAATACATATAATCCAGAATACAGAATACAAAGAATGCAGAATACAGAGAATGCAGAACACAGAGACTACAGAACACAGAGAATACAGAATACAGAGAATACAGAAATACAGAGAAAACAGAACACAGAGAACTCAGAATACAGAGAACTCAGAACACAGATAATACAAAATACATATAATCCAGAATACAGAATACAAAGAATGCAGAATACGGAGAATACAGAACACAGAGAATACAGAATGCAGAGAATACAGAATACAGATAACCCAGAATACAGAGAATACAGATAACCCAGAATACAGAGAATACAGATAACCCAGAATACAGAGAATGCCGAATACAGAGAACACATAATACAGAGAATACAGAATACAGATAACCCAGAATACAGAGAATACAGAATACAGAATACAGAGAATACAGATAACCCAGAATACAGAGAATACAGTACACAGAGAATACAGAACACAGAGAATGCAGAATACAGAGAATACAGATAACCCAGAATACAGATAATACAGTACACAGAGAATACAGAACACAGAGAATGCAGAATACAGAGAATACAGATAACCCAGAATACAGAGAATACAGTACACAGAGAATACAGAACACAGAGAATGCAGAATACAGAGAATACAGATAACCCAGAATACAGATAATACAGTACACAGAGAATACAGAACACAGAGAATGCAGAATACAGAGGATACAGTACACAGAGAATACAGAACACAGAGAACGCAGAATACAGAGAATACAGATAACCCAGAATACAGATAATACAGTACACAGAGAATACAGAACACAGAGAATGCAGAACACAGAGAATGCAGAATACAGAGGATACAGAACACAGAGGATACAGAACACAGAGAATGCAGAATACAGAGGATACAGATAACCCATAATACAGAGAATACAGAATACAGAGAATACAGAATACAGAGAATACAGAATACAGAGAATACAGAATACAGAGAATACAGAATACAGAGAATACAGAGAATACCGAACACAGAGAATACAGAATACAGAGAACACAGAAATACAGAGATCGAGAATACAGATAACCCAGAATACAGAATAAAGAGAATACAGAATACAGAGACCACAGAACACAGAGAACTAGAATACAGATAATACACAATACATATAATCCAGAATACAGAATACAAAGTATGCAGAATACAGAGAATACAGAACACAGAGAATACAGAATGCAGAGAATACAGAATGCAGAGAATACAGAAATACAGAGAATACAGAAAACCCAGAATACAGAATAAAGAGAATGCAGAATACAGAGAATACAGAACACAGAGAATACAGAATACAGAGAACACAGAATACAGACAATACAGAATGCTGAGAACACAGAATACAGAGCACATATAACTCAGAATACAGAAAACTCAGAATACAGAGAAAACAGAACACAGATAACTCAGAACACAGAGAACTCAGAACACAGAGAAAACAGACCGCAGATAACTCAGAACAACAGAGAACCCAGAATACAGAGACTGCAGAACACATTAGTTCAGTGGGAACGCCAAACGAACAATTCATGGACATCAACCCCCTCATCAGACACAGCTCCCACATAAATTTTCTCAAGGAGGCGTCACAGATGCATTCGGACGAATAAAGCCCATGATTATTCTCGAAAACATACCCGCTGAGAACGTAGCTGAATGATCCGCAGCATAACCCAACAACTTGAGTGCATGTATAGGAAAAAGCAAATAAAACAGCACGCAGGAAAAAAAAAAAAAATAAAAGAGAAAAAAAGGGTGGCGCTCTCAGTGTAGCGACGCGCTCTCTCTCCCTGAGGAGAGAGCAGCCCGAATTTCACACAGAGAAATCTGTTGTGACAAGAAAAAGAGAAATACGAAATACTAACACGAAATACGAAATATATATATATATAAGTTATTTATGTCAGAGTGGGATTTCTTCATGCACACACAGACACAGACACACAGACACACACACACACACACACACACACACACACACACACACACACACGCAGACACACACACACACACACACACACACACACACACACACACACACACACACACACACACACACACACACACACACACACACACACACACACACACACACACACACACACACACACACACACACACACACACACACAGAAAGGAAATCAAATGCACTTGCAAGCAGAAACAGAAAGGAAAAAAAAAGTGGCGCTGTCAATGTAGCAACACTCTCTCTCTGGAGAAGAGCAACTCGAATTTCACACAGAGAAATCTGTTGTGACAATACAATACAATACAATACAATACAATACAATACAACGCAACGCAACGCAATGTAATACAATGCAATACGATTTAATACAATACAATACAATGCAATACAATACAATACAACACAACACAACACAATTCAACACAGTACAGTGAAGGACTATGGCTGTCAAACTAGGAGGCAAGATACTACTGGCTCTTGGTGCTGCAGCCTTGGGGGGCTACTTGGCCCTTTGTGAACCATCCCCAACGTCGACTGTCCTAAAACTCTCTTGGCCGAGAGAGTGGGGATGTAACTTGGGCAAGACACTCCCCACTATAATCAAATTCTGGCCCAGATAGTTAGGACAGCAGTTACCTCCTCTGTTGTTCTGATGGTCATAGTCGGACACGACTGTTTATAATTCAACGCAATACAATATGATAAAGCACAACACAACACAATACAAACCAACACAATACAACGCAACACAATACAACACAACACAATATAATGTACTGCAATACAACACAACACAATACAATTCAAAAACAACACAACGAAATACAACTACAAAAACAACACAATATAACACAACACAATACTATACAACAACACAATGCAACAACACAATGCAATACAACAATGCAATACAAATATAATGCAACACAACACAGCACAGCACAGCACAGCACACCACACCACACCATACACCACCACAACACGACAGGCGCAATAGCCGAGTGGTTTAAGCGTTGGACTTTCAATCTGAGGTTCGAATCACGGAAACAGCGCCTGGTGGGTAAAGGGTGGAGATTTTTCCGATCTCCCAGGTCAACACACGCAGAAGATCAAATACGCACGTTAAAGATCCTGTAACCCATGTCAGTGTTCGGTGGGTTATGGAGACACGAAAATACCCAGCATGCATAAACCACGACAGAGTCATCGGCAAGTCGATGTTGGTCGTGTACCAGAAAATGTTAGTAATGGTCGAAGTTAGGACCGCTGAGCATTAATGGAAGAAAAGAACACACAACACAACACAGCACAACACACCACACCACATTGCAGCACACCACACACCACTACAACACACACCACACCACACCACACCACAAACACAACACACCACACCACACCGCAGCACACCACACACCACAACAACACACACTACACCACAACACACACCACACCACACCACAACACACACCACACCACACCACAACACACACCACACCACACCACAAACACAACAACACACACCACACCACACCACACCACAAACACAACAACACACACCACACCACACCACACCACAAACACAACAACACACACCACACCACACCACACCACACCACAAACACAACACAACCCACCACATCGCACCACACCACACACCACAACAACACACACTGCACCACAACACAAACACGACACAAATACACTACACCACACCACACCACAACACACCGCACCACACCACACACTACACCACACTACAATACAACACACCACACCACACCACAACACACCGCACCACACCACACACCACCACAACACAACACCACACCACAAACACACCACAAACACACTACAACACACCACACCACACCACAACACACCGCACCACACCACACACCACCACAACACAACACCACACCACAAACACACTACAACACACCACACCACACCACAACACACCGCACCACACCACACACCACCACAACACAACACCACACCACAAACACACCACAAACACACTACACCACACCACAATACAACACAACACACCACACCACAAACACACCACAAACACACTACACCACACCACACCACAACACAACACCACACCACAAACACACCACAAACACACTACACCACACCACAAATACAACACACACCACACCACACCACAAACACAACAACAACAACAACAATACACACTTTCTCCAGCGTCCCTCGCCAGGGGTCAGGGTGATCCCGGGAGACAGGGAAGTGAAAGTCGTCGGGGAGGACAGGCTGAGTGACAATGGCTGTGTCGATAGAGTACGACTGGGGGATGGCCGCCGTCACGTCCGAGTTCCACGGCATGAACACGTAGTTGAGTCTGACGCTGGAGTTTTCCGAGTGTACCCCCTCCAGAATTCTCAGAGTCGTAGGATGGTCAGTGAGAAACAAGACAGCTGAGGCATCTTTCGTTATCAAGCGGGAAGTTGCTGCAGCGACGCTGACGTTGTTCTTGTCACGGATAAGGATTTCATCCGCTACGCACAATCCCCGCGACTGTAAAACTTGATGAAACTCAGAGCGGAGGACGTCTTGATCATGGAGAACCACTTTCAGGTACGTCCAACGAACGGCGGTTAAAATATCCGCCATGAACTGAAGATACCTCACGTAGGAATCCGCAGCCATGGAGTACTCCTCGTCAGTGATCTTCATCACAGGTTTGGTGGACGCGTCGCTGTCGTCGCCGTAGTTTTTAAACTCCACGTAGGCGACGACTCGGGAAGGGTGGATGGTTACGTCTCGATCAAAGGCGTCTGTGTACGAGGCGCGGCAGGCCTGGATGTCTCGCTGAAGGGAGAGAGCGAGGTCTTTGCTCCCGCATGTGTCCAGGACGAAGGCGCCCAGAGTGATGTTGGGGAAGCTGCTGTTGTTGCCCTCCTGCTGCTGCTGCTGCTGCTGCTGCTGCTGCTGCCTCTCCTGGAACGTCTCCAACGAGTTGAGGAAGAGGTGGGCAGCTTCCAGACCTTCAGAATTCTCCACACCACACCTCACCTCCTCTCCCATCCTCCTCCTCCTCCTCCCCCCCTCCTCCTCCTCCCCTTCCTCCACGCCGCTGGGTTGACTGACAGGGAACAGCCCCACGATCACCAGTGACGCCTCTTCCGCGCCCGACGACAACATGACCTTTCGAGATGACGTCACTTCCGGAACGCACACGTCACAAAGGTGGCAATCCACCTGGCAGGTGTTCCCGGCGAGGACGTCCCGCCGGGCGAGGAGCGAGCGAGGGAAAGCGACGGTGTCGAAGATCTCCACATCGTCGGCGTCATCATCATCATCATCATCATCATCATCAACGACCGGCACCGCAGCGTCATCGCCGCCATTCTTCTCTACCAAGACAACGACGTCGAAGTTTCGCTGACGCCTCCCCGCCACACCAACATACTCTCCTCCCTGCAAGAACTGCTGCAAGGGAGAAGGGTACCCCTCCACGTCCATAGAACCGTTGCCAGGTGACGACGACGACGACGATGATGGTGATGATGATGATGATGATGGTGATGATGATGATGACGTCGTTCTGTAGGCGCCGCGTGTCATGACGTCAGCCCCCACGTGGGCGAAGGCGTCAGACAGGGCTTCCAGGACTCTGACGGTGCGTGTCGTCATCTGGCAGGGGGATCTTCCTGGTGATGATGATGATGAGGCGTCCTTCTTTTCCTCGTCGTCGTCGTCTTTGTCGTCGTCGTCGTTGTTGTGGAGGTAGAAGGAGGTGCATGGGAAGGAGGTCCATGGTGGTGTGCGTGTGTCTGTGGACCTGTGACATACAGACCTGTGTGAGAATCGGGGATGACGGTGTGTGTGTGTGTGTGTGTGTGTGTGTGTGTGTGTGTGTGTGTGTGTGTGTGTGTGTGTGTGTGTGTTTTGCATGCAATTATTTTCATGTGCGCTCGGCCGCTCACGTACACACAACACACGCACGCTACATAGATACACGCGCGTGCGAGCGTGCGCACGCAGGCAGATGTGGATATACGAAGAAGAATTTTGCTGTGTTGGGGGGGTATGTATGCTGTGTTGTACTGCTTTAAACAGACATTTTGGGAAAGGGAGGAAATGATTTATCTATCTATATATATATATATCTATCTATATATCTAATTATTTAATTCCACCACCGGTAAAAATGCAGTGAATCTATCTGAAGATACATTAATTTTCCCCTGTCAAAATCAGCCAATCGTATCAACCAGGAATATCATTAAGACCAAGCTGCAGAACAAATGGAAGCAGCAGCATCCACGCCACAACAGAGCAGACCCGTACTACCTGCTGACTCGTCGAAAGCAGGTAGCCATTTTTCAGGCTCAGGACAGGCCACAACCGCCTGAAACACCACCTTTTCACGAAACTCCGTATCGGCGACATAGAGCAGTCCCCCTGCAGAACAGACAGCCAGACAACAGAACATCTGCTGCAGTACTGCCCGCTCCACCAAGCGCTCCGAGAGAAAACCTGGCCCGAGCCAATCCCAGCGGCCCGGAAGTTCTATGGAGGACTGGAGGACCTGCGACGTACTGCCGACTTCGTCGAGGAGACGGAGAAATCCATCTGATAAATGACGAACGAGACAACAACAATCAACCAAGCCATTGATATTGTTACATCATGACAAACCTTCCAGCAGAAGCAGCAAGCACTGCCCGTTGTTTATTCACCCTGACTTGTAGGGCAGTAACGAACCGACACTCCGTGCTCTGTTTCGGGACCAGTCTCTGAACGGTGACCCAGGTGTGCTGAGGTACACAAATCTTCCGCCAAAGCCAGGACAAACAAACAACAACAATGGGAGAGACTCAACATGCCAAGGGACCTCATACCCCCACCCCCAACCCCTCACTCACCTTCCTCCTCCTGACATCCAAACCCCTCCAACCCCAACACCACCACCCTCTCCCCATCATTCCAACCCCAACACCACCACCCCCCTCCTCAACATTCCAACCCCAACACCACCACCCCCCTCCTCATCATTCCAACCCCAACACCACCACCTCCTCCCCATCATTCCAACCCCAACACCACCACCCCTCCTCCCCATCATTCCAACCCCCACACCACCACCCTCTCCCCAATATTCCAACCCCAAAACCACCCCCCCCCCTCCCCAACATTCCAACCCCTCCAACCCCAAAACACCACTTCCTCCCTAACACTCCTTCAACAACCCCCCCCCCCCCACTTCCCCAAACATCCCAACCCCTATTCCCCACCCCCACTCCCCCTCTCACCCCCCCCCCTCCTTCTTCCTTACCTGCCAGCCCAGTTCACCACCCGCACCATCTCCTCCACCTCCGCCACGTCCGGGTGGTCACGGAGCCACAGCCACGTCCTCCCTCCTCCTTCCCCTCCTCCTCCTCCTCCTCCTTCCCCCTCCTCCACCACCTTCCAGTCTCCCCCAACCACTGCCACCACACCACCACCACCACCACCACCACCACCAAGACTCAGGTAGTAGTCAGGTGGTGGTGGTGTACCCTCCCCAGCAAAGACGACAGGCACAGCGACAGCGGGGGTGGTGGTGGTGGGCGTGGTGTGGAAGGAGGAGGATGGGAAGGAGGAGGAAGAAAAAGGGGAGGGTACTGCGCACAGCTTGTGAGGTCTCTTGTGATTGGCCAGACGGCGGAAGTGAGTCAGCTCCCTTTGGGCCAGAGAGGAGCTACTTGGGCTGGTTCCGTTTCCGGTTCCGTGGCTTCCGCTGGGTGAGGTGGAGGAGGAGGAGGAGGAGGAGGAGGTGGTGGTGGTGGGGGTGACGTAGGTGATGTTCAGCACCTCCAGAACCGTCATCAGGGCCTGCACATGACAATTTCACAACACTCGTGTGGTGTTGGTGGTGGTGGTGGTAGTGGTGTTGGTGTTGGTGTAGGTGGTGGTGGGGATGGTGATGTTGGTGGTGTTGGTGGTGGTGTTGGCGTAGATGGTGGTGGGGTGGTGGTAGTGTTGTTGGTGGTGGTGGGGATGGTGATGTTGGTGGTGATGGTGGTGGTGTTGGCGTAGATGGTGATGGGGTGTTGGTGGTGGTGTTGATGTTGGTGTAGGTGGGTGGTGGGGATGATGTTGTTGGTGGTGTTGGTGGTGGGGATGGAGGTGTTGGTGGTGTTGGCATAGGTAGTGGTGGGGGTTGGTGGAGGTGGTGGTGGTGGTGGTGGGGTGGTGTTTATAGTGTATAGTGGTGGTGTTGGTGTTAGGGGTGGTGTTGGTGTAGGTGGTTGTGGGGGTGGTGTTGGTGTTGGTGTAGGTGGTGTTGTGTTGGTGGTGGGGATGGAGTTGGTGGTGTTGGTGGGGGTGGTGTTGGTGGGGGTGGTGTTGGTGGGGGTGGTATTGGTGGGGGTGGTGTTGGTGTTGGTGGTG